>NC_064811.1:133572996-133817698 GCF_023721935.1 Panthera uncia | reverse complement strand
ACACACACACACACACACACACACACACACACACACACACACACACATACTTTCTCTCACACAGATCTCACACATCACTCTAGAATCATAGACTATCTTAAGAGATGTTCTTTCTGGGCAAAAGAACAGAGGCACTAGGGGTCCCGGAAGGAAAAGAAGCATATTTTTGATAGAAACTTGTGTACTTTTAGAATTGGTTTTCTGTGAACATCTTTGATAAGAGAAGATTTTCAAAGAAATCTTCAGACTTAAAGCTAAAGAAATGTTCACAGCTATTGTCCATGTAGTTTTTTTTTTTCATTAAATTTCCATGTTGGAATTTAAATTGAGAGAAGTGGAAAAGAAAGCATTTTGAAACATTTTCTGCCCCTTTCTTACAGTAAACATACTAAGTTAGAGGCATGGTAGCAGGTTACAGCCAAGGTACATATTTCATTGTTAGGAGCGTGAAACAACTAAAGTAACACATAGCGGTTTTAATTAATAGCCATGCTATTGCCTTTCCAAAGATATCTCCACAAGACATTTTTTTAAATGTCTACACAAAGTAGAAATTATTTGTAAAATATATCAGAGTGGGTATCTACAGGCCACAACTTTAAATGGAATACAAGATATCATATGCATAATTCATCTCCTTCACATTGTAGTGAACTTGGCAGTACCTCAATGGAAGCATACAGACATGAGCTTATATTAAGTCTCTGAAGGCAAAAGTTGCACTTATTTTTTCATTCTAGAAGATTTTCTGAATTTGTATGAAATATTTCAAGATGTTTGAAATATAGTCTATCAGTATATCTTTAGACTTCTTTCCATTTCTAAAGCAATCCAGAGGATCAACTAATTATTACCACCATTACCAAAAAAAAAATTAAATTAATTAGTACTCCCAAAGCTCAGTATGATTTTCTTTTTGACAGAGTAATATAATATGCATTTTTTCAGACCAAAAATCAAGTAAATTCATGTAAGGAACTGAAAAGTATATATACAAATCCATGTGATTATTGTAAGTTGTAAGCTTTACTTATAAAAATCCAGGGGTGGGTTTTTAAAATATGTCCACAATTTTTATTTTATTTCTCCCTTCCAGATGTGGAACTGAACTCTTTTCTCCTTGAGTGAAACAAGGCAGTAATGTTATATCATTTCTGATATTAGGCTGTAAAAAGTATCCCTGCTTAAATACAAATATATATATTGAAATATCAAACTGAATATTGACCAATTGAAAAATTGGTCAATATAAATAAATATAAATATAAAATTGAATATTAACCAATTGAAAAAAAAATATATATATGCATGTATATATATATATATATGTATACACACACACACACACACACACACATATCTTAGTTCATTCACTCTTAGAGAATTAACCTTCCATGAGTGAGAACACACAGGAATATTTTGGAGAGCCCTTACATGGTGAGGAACTAAGATTTCCAGCCAACAGCCAGAAAATAACTTAAGCCTGTCAACAAACAAGTGAGTCAACTTAGAAGTAGATCCCCCTCACACGCATCTCCAGTCAAGCCTTAAGATGACAGCAACCCTGGCCAATAGTTGACTGCAACTTCAAGACAGGCCATGTGCTAGAACCATCCCACTAAGTCATCCATTCTGGACTTAAAATTTCTGACTCACAGAAACTGTGAGGCATTAAATATTTGTTTTATGCTGCTAAATGCTTGAGTAATTTGTTGTACAGAGATAGATAACTAATGCATGCCCTATATAATATTATCAATTACATATAGCGGACATACATTTTTGTATTTCCCCAACATCCCTTATTTTGTAAAATCATTCCTTGCCCACTCTAAATAATCCTGCACAATCCTTGACATTCCTGGTGTGGCTGATTTTTACACCCTCCTTGGCATAGAAGCTCAGCAAATCAGAATATACCATACCTTGGTATAGTCTACCTAGTCTACGTAATCTACTTAGTCTACCTTGACTAGAGGGATTGCTTCAGGGTTGTACATGGAAGCCAAACTGGACCAATCAGAATACCCTCAAATAATGTTACCAGAGTAACTAGGAAAGATAACCACCCTTTCCTGAGATCAACGTTCTAAGTTTCACATAAGACTAAAGTTGTTAGGTCATCTTTTCACTCTGTGGAAAGACATTTTCTGAAAATAAAGCCAAGTAGATACACAAAAGTAAGTGAGAGAAAGAGTGTGTGGTTTTTATCACACTGTTTAAGCCTCTGTGTCCTATTATCTACCTTTTTAGTTCCCAGTTAGGTGAGCTCTTTCATATTTCAGCTATTTCAGGAAGTTGAGTTGGGTTTCTGTTTTTAAACAAATCTGAATTAGTCATCTGAATGAGTCCTAATAAATATGACAATTTTTATGAATCCTAAATACACCCAAGACTTGATTCTGGCCATGATGGAGTAACAGGAGCCAGTTTTACCCTGTCACTTAACAGAGTAAAAACTTAAAATGAACAAAATATATGAAAGAATTTTCAGACATTAGACGATCATCTCAGCACAGTAATCCCTGAAGAAAGGAAACTAATGACATGAGCTTAAAATTGTCCTAGTCTATTATCTGAAGAGTTTCTAGGCTTCAACACAGAATGGTAAAAACCAAACAAATCCTAGAAGTCATCCTGAACTGAGAAGACAGTTGAGAATCTGTGGAGTCCAAAGCAACCAGATGTCTAGGGCAGAATAACAGACAGAAGAGTACAACAGAGAGAAAATTCTGAAAATATGCAAGGAATTTATCTTAAGCCTTCAGCTGAGCAGTTTTTAGCACATGCATGTGAGGTAGCTACCTGAGGTTGGTAAAGCAATTCCAGAGATCATAGCAGGCTGGGAATAATTCATCTTCCCAACAGCTAGACTGCAGAAATTTCTTAATGCGTAAGGCAATGGGTTATGTACTTAGAAGAAGATTATCTCAAATAATCCCAAATTAGCTCTGGGCTAAAGGCTACCCTGCTGTTTTCATAGAACTTAGATAACCCATAGAATAAACTTCAAAAAATATGTAAAAATATAAAAATTCCAGAACCAGACAACAAAAAATTTATTAATCACCTTGTCAGTGTCATTCAAGACTGTACTGGCTGTCTTAGCCAGTGCATTGAAGAAGGAAACTAAAAACACACATAATGAGAAAAAAAGAAAGTTATTCACAGATGACATGATGATTTATGTAGAAAATCTTAAGGAATCTGCAAAAAAGAATCTGCTAGAGCTAATAGTGTTTAGCAAGATTTACAAAATCAGTATACAAAAATCAATTATAGTTCTACAAACTAGCTATATGCAATCAGAAATTTAAAAATTTTTAAATATACCAGTTATAATAGCATGGAAATTTTTGAACTATTTAGGGATAAATTTGACAAAATATGCATAAAGCCTGTACACTGAAAACTATAAAACATTGATGTGAGAAAATTTAAAGACACAAAAAGAAGCATACATTTACAGGGGTCATGTCAATTATTGTTAAGATTTCATTCTTCCTAAATTGACATATATAAATTCAATGCAATCTTGAACAAAATTCCAGCAAGTTTTTGATAGATTGAACATCTGACTCTAACACTTATATGCCTAAGACTTAGAAAAGCCAAAATGATTTAAACAAAACAAAACAAAAAGAACAGAGTTAGAGGGCATACACTATCAGATTTCAAGGTATATTATAAAACTGCATTAATCAAGAAAGTGATATTGGCATAAAGATAGGCATGTAATCCAATGCAACTAAGTAGAGAGTGAGAAATAGATCCACACATCTGGTCAACTGAGTTTAACAAAGGTGCCAAGGCAGTTTGATGGGGAAATCATAATCTTTTCAACAAATTGGTCTAAAGCAATTAGACAGCTTCATTTAAAAAACAAAGAGCCTAAATCATTCTTTGACGCCATATTTTTAAAAACTAATCATAGACGAAAATATAGGTGTTAAATTCTTAGAAGAAAGAATAGGAGAAAAATCTTAGTAATCCAGGGTTTGGCAATAATTCTTGGAATAGTATACAAAAAAAATTAGAGAAAACAATCGATAAATTAGAATTAATTAAAATTTTACACCTTTACCCTTCATACAGTACTGTCAGAAAAATAAAATGGCAAGGCACCTGGGTGACTCAGTCCATTAAGCATCTGAGGTCAGGTCATAATCTTACAGTCCTGAGACTGAGCCCTGGGTCTCTGGCTCCATGCTGGGTATGGAGTCTGCTTAAGATTTTTTCTCTCCCTCTTCCTTTGCCCCTTCCCCCTCACATTCATTCTCTCTCTCTCTCTCTCTCTCTCTCTCTCTCTCTGTCTGTCTCTCTCTCTCTCTCTCTCTCTCTCTCTCTCTCTCAAATAAATAAATAAATAAATAAATGGCAAGCCACAAGCTTGGAGACAATATTTTCAAAACATATAACCAATAAATGATTTGTATGCAGAATATATAAGTTCTTACAACTCAATAATAAGAAGACAAACATTTTTTAAAAAATAGGTAAGGGGTAGCTCAGCTGGTTGAGCATCTGACTCAGTTTCGGCTCAAATCATGGTCTGAGAGACAGGGGATTAAGCCCCACTTTGGTCTCTGAGCTGATCATTGGAGCCTGCTTAAGATTCTCTCTCTCTCCCTCTGCCCCTCTCACACTTGCATGAACTCTAAAATAAATTTTTAAAAAAGGCGAAAGATTTGAACATACACTTGACCAGAGATGATATACTTACATATGAAAATTTTTACTTACATATGAAAAATGCTCAACATCTTTATTCTTTAGGGAAAACAAAAGAAAACCACAACGAGATACTGCTACACCTCTACTAGAAGGGCTAAAATTTAAGACTGAACATAGCAAGTGTCAATATGTTTTTTGAGGAAACCTGGAGTCTGTCTATTTTTGAGAATGTAAAATAATTTAGCCATTTTGGAAAACTGTAGACAATTCCTTTAAAAAGTTAAACAGAACCCCACCATTTAACCTACCCATCTGCTCCTAAGTGTTTATATAAGTAAATGAAAGCATAGTTCCACACAAAGATGTGTACATAAATAACTTTTATTTATATTAGCCCCAAACCAGAAAAAATCCAAAAGGTCGTCAAAAGGTACATGAATAGACAAATGTATACATCCATATAGTGGAATACTGCTCGGCAATAAAAAGAAATAAACTATTAATATATGCAACATCTATGAAATTCAAAATAATTACGCTGAGGGATGAAGCCAAAGTAGAGTACATATTATATAACCCCATTATGTAAAACTGAAAAAAAGTTCAAGCTAATCAATATTGACAGAAAACAGACTAGTGGTTGGTTGCCTTAGGGATAGTGGAGTGTTGGGATGGAGGGAGGAATCACAAAGGGCACAAGAAAAATTAAGTTTTGAGAGAAGGACAGATATATTCATTATCTTGGTTATGATGAGGTTTTATCGGTGTCAAAATTCATCAAATTTTATACTTTCTAATATGAACAATTGATTGTGTATCAATTATCCCCCCAATAAAACCATGAAAATGCTTTTTTATTCCTAACCAGGACTGAAATGTACTGTTTGTAAAAATACACGAAATCATTTTACCAAGAACTAGTACAGGTGATAGATGGCAGAATGTTTTTTTTTTTTTAATGTTTTATTTATTTGTTTTGAGTGAGAGAGAGAGAGAGAGAAAGCATGTGAGCAGGGAAGGGGCAGAGAGAAAGGAAGAGATAAGAGAGCCCAAGCAGGCTCCATGCTGACAGCAGGCTCCATGCTGACCCACAAACTGCGAGATCATGACCTGAGCCAAAGTCCACTTAACCGACCGAGCGACCCAGGCACCCCTTTAGTGGATCACTTTTAAGTCTACTGATGACTATGTTCTAACCACTACTGTGTAGCTAAAACACAATTTGTAAGATAAAGAAGTCCTTGGCTTGGTAGACCTAATCTCTTTTGAGAAAAAAAGAAAGACAGTGAGTGCCCCTGTCCTTTCACTGAAAGTCCTCTCACAAAATTTAAGGAAGACCCTAGTCTCCTCTATCATAAGTCAACAGCTGAGGTTCATTTTTTTTGAGACAGAGAGATAGAGAAAGAGAGAGAGAGAGAACACGCAAGCAGGGAAGAGGGGCAGAGAGAAAGAATCCCAAGCAGGCTCCACATTCAGTGCAGAGACCAACATGGGGCTCAGCCCCACAACCCTAGGATCACAACCTGACCCTAAATCAAGAGTCTGACACTCCAAAACACCCAAAGACTCAGCCACCTAGGCACCCCAACAAGTGAGGTTCTTAATAAATTATATTGTGCCCACCTTACCCATGTTTTTCCTGCATCATCCTAATGAGGAAATGGAACACAAAAACTAAACTCTTCTTAGACAACCTTACAAAGACATAAATATGGCACCAAAACTGTGCCTTCTCAAAATCAGCTTCATTTCATCCCCCTCCTGCAGTGGAACATAAAGGATAACACTGAGTTAGACATTATAAAAGATAAAACAAGTTTCTGAACAAACCTAGTATTCCTTACCTTTGGCTTTACTTCTTTCCTGCCCTTAATACCATGCAGGTAAATGGCCAGTGCCTGGATTTACATTGCTTACCCTCTTCTGGCACTCACCACATGAAAGCACACTCTCAGCTGTGTTCCATGTATTTCTAAATCTCTAAAATTTAAGAATTAAACATGTTTAAACATTTTAAAAATAAATTCCTTCATTAGAAGCTGAATAGCTTAATTGGTTGGTCATTTTTAGAAAATATTAACATTTACTGAGCACTCACTGTGTATGTGCCAAGCACAGTTTCAAATACTTCACCTGTGTTGTCTCATTTAATCCTTCTAAAAACCCTCTAGGAAGAGATACTATTATTAGCCTCCACTTTGTGGAAGTGAAAACAAGACACAGAAAAGTGCAATAGACTGCTCAGAATCAGACACACTAAAAGTACTATGACTTCTGTCGAAACCCTGGCAGTCTTGACTCCAGAACCCAATTCTAAATGGTGGATAGTATCCCTTCTGAAGCAACAAGGGAGTGACAAATGTATTCAAACACCCCAAGCGCCACATGTATTCTGAACCCACGTCAGCTGCTTTGACTTGAAAACACAAGGGTGAAATTGAGTGTTCCAAGACTATTTTGTCAAATCAAACTTGAATCCATGAAGGACTGAAAGCACATCACAGTGGTGAGCACTCCAGCTTCCCTAGGGAATGTTATCCATCAGGGCTGTGGATCAGATGTTACGCCAATCCAGGCACGCCAACTCTCAAGCATCTGAGCTGTCTGAAGGCTTTTGCAGTGACCATGGCAACCCTTGCCTTCCAGCTGTGTCACACCTGCCTTCTATCATGACAAGAACATTTCCACCCAGCTAAGGAGCTGTATATTTCTGCAAATAGTGATTTCGGCAAAATGGTTAATCTCCAGGCTGTACCTTAGCTTTTCAGGTGGGCAAATTGAAGCCATTCTTGGCTGTTCTTCAGGAATAAAAGAACAGAGGAAGAAAAGGAGAAGAGCACTTTCAAAACTACATAAGTGGGATGTAATCTTATTTCTTTGAGACCCAAAGAAAGTTTAACCTGAGCATACATGTTTTGTTCTTTCATTTACCCAAACTATTTTTATCAATCCAAGCCATTTATATCAAATCAGAGACAAATAAAGTATGTTATCATTAAAGTTAAAAAAAAATATTTTCCACCTCCCAGGGCAGTGATTTGCTAATCTGAGCATGACAGCATGAGAATCTCCCATTTAGTCATTTACAAAGGAGATTCCAGTGTCCTTTCTCCTTGAAGATCATGATTCTTTATGTACAAGGTAAAGTAAACATAGTAACCAATTTGGAATTTGGGGTTACTTTCTATGACAACCCAAATTTTAATAACCTTTTTCTCTTTTTAAGTTATTCATTCTTCAGTATTTTTAATCTCTCTTAATATTAAACTATTTTCCTGTTCTTTTATGCAATGGAGTATACATGTACATTGGCAAACTAACAGGTCAAAAGCCAGGAATGGAATTACAACATGCCTCCCTGCTTCCCCACTTCAAGGAGATGCTTTCTGAATCTCATCATGCTTTCCTCTGGGATACCTGAATGGCATTTACAGATACATAGAGAGTTCAAATTGGTTCATGTGGCTGTGGAGGGTTGATTCAGCAACTTCAGCAGTCACCTTGTGGCAGAGATGAAGACAGAGACCCAGACACAGGTGGAAGGATAGAATGAAATCTGGGAATCTTCTTTACCAAAAAGGAGAGAAGCAATCTATAAGAGACCTGGGGAGCAAGGTGGTCTTCCTTTGGGGGGCAGTCTTCACCATAAGGCAGTATAGCTTAGAAGTAAAAAATACAGCCTTGGGTGTTTGAATCCCACGTCTCAGCCATGTGATCTTGGGTCATTTACTTCACCTCACCATGCTTCATTTTTCCTATATGTGCCAAAGGCATAGCAATGAACCTTGCCTCACAGGGCTATTGTAAGGCTGCAGTGCACTAGTCCATAGAAAGTGCTTGGTGGCGTCCCTGGAACTTTAGAAGTGATAAATTATTGTGACTTTTGCTACTGAAGAGAAGGAATAGGAGAACTTCAAACACCAACATTTTTGGCTAAACAAAGTCAGAAATTATATCACACAACTTTCCTCACTTCTCTCAGCGGCACTCATAAAACACCTCTACTAGTTGACAAGAACTCCCTTTTGACTAAACTTTAGTCAGTCTGAGCCCTCTTCTCAACTAAGACTTGCCATTGGTCAACTGAGCCTGGTTTTAGCAAGAATCCTGCTAAACAGGTTTGGCAAAAATCCCTCCAGTCTTTAATATCTAACCAAACTCCTCTTCCCCCACTCTTGATATCTAACCAAATTCCTATTAGTAATTTCCATCTAGTGGCTCTCTCATGTTGTCCATTCACTAAAAAACCCCAGCTGTCCTTGTTGTATTCTGGGTTGAATTCCATCTTTACTCCTATTGCAATAGTCTTGACCCCTATTTCAATAGTCTTAAAATAGAGTCTCCCTCACCTATTTAACTCCATCCATTGCAATTTTCTTTGTCATTTGTCAACAAAAAAACAATAGCCTCTTTAGAAAGTCTCTGACTGGGGTAAAAGGGAGAGAAAGAGAAACAAGGGACACCTTGCCTTCAAACTTCTTGTCATTCCAAGTCTCTCCCACCCAAACATGGTCATCCACCCCTGGTTAAATGGTTTCTAGTGTCAATAAAGTCTCTGGAATTCATTTACAGTAAAGTATAATTTATCAACCAGCACATTAAAAAAAACCTTAAAACTGAAAAATCGCAGGAAATGGGCAAGAATTGGAGCAGTAGACCTATGAAAATAGGGGAGAGAGTCTGTTCTGAGGAAAAGGGGACAAGAAGGAGGAGGCTGAGTGTTTGAATCACAAGCTGACACCTTCACAACATGGTCAATATCACAAAAATATTCATATTATGCATAATTTTTCAGAAGCATAGAAGGAGGAGAAATGGAAGAAATTCTTCATGGAAAGAAGAGAAATCTCACACATTTAATAATTATTCCTTGGGTATGGATTCACAATAAGAAACACTGGGTGCAGTTGTGCACAAACATTTTAAACAGCCTTTTATAAAGCAACACATAAAATAATTATCCTGTAGAGATCACCTACACTCAAAAGAATGAGAAAAAAGCTGTCCTAATACTCTGAGATACAGTGGTAGATGGGACAAAATTTTTTATGACAGCATCAAACACAAAAACTAGAATGCTGTGTCTCAACTTGGAATCCAAACTGTTGGGCCCTGAATAACTATTTTAAATTATTCAAAAAGTGTGTCTATTAATGATAAAACAGAGATATTAAGTGTGAACAGGGAAAGTATCAACAACTCTTTTTTTTCCATAAAATGCAAGTAGAAAAATTACTATTTCTAAAAAATGCCAATATTGCTACAGGCCACTCTTCTTAACACCTCAATTAATACAAATAATTACTTGTAGGGAGAATACTGAAAGGCTTAATTTGCAGATGAGGAAACAGAAGTATACAAAAGCCAGAAGTTTACCAAAGCCATTCCACAATGATGAGGCAAAGCCAGAATTAGAAGCCTGACATTCTGGATTTAGAGTGCACAGGACCACCAGGCTTTTCTTGCTTAGTTCAGTAGTCTCTAATCTATCCATAGAGGGAGGGCATCTTTCTCTAATTCCCATAAAAGTGCTACAAAGACTATCAGTCCTGAGACCACACATACATGTGCCAACACACACACACACACACACACACACACACACACCTGTAATTAGTGATAAATTCAATATTACACACTTTATGTATTATACTCAATTTTGCTATATCCCTAAATGAGTATATGCTCCCATCAACCAAATTAATTTTCTGGACCTTCTCATCAGGAAAATGAAAGTGGAGCTATTTCCTCCACAAAAATAGTCTTGCTCAATGAAAATATTCTCATATCAGATGCTAAGAAAATAATTTTTATCCACAGCTCTATAAGAAAAATATACAAAAAGGAAATAAACATGGGAATAATATTTTTTATTAACTTTTACCATCCAATTTGACCTAGTTACTCTCAAATATGTTGTTCACAGATAATTTTTTAAGTAGCCTTCACACCTAGAACAGAGTCCAATGTGTGGCTTGAATGACCCTGAGACCAAGACCTGAGCTGAGATCAAGAATCAGATGTTTAACTGACAGAGCCACCCAGGCATTCCTGTTCATAGACAAATTCTGAAGAGCTAAATCCCATTTAGGAATTTGCAACATCTATTTTTTTGTCTACACTATAAGAAGCCGTCAAGTAAAGTTTATGTAGATTTTGGCTCTAGATGGCCTGGATTCTAATATCTACTGCCCATGTAAGCAATTCTGGGAAAGTTACTTAATCTGCCAGTTTCCTCATCAGTAAAATTGGAGGAGTAATAATACTTTCCCTTACATAGATAGTGTGAGTATTATATGAATTAAAAGTGCCTGGCAGATGCTTATATAGCCCAACTAAAAATACCTTTCAAATAGTACTTAACATATTTTTATTTCTACTATTTTTTTCTAGGTCAAAAATTTGGAATTGAATGTTATTTGCCTACTTCCTCTTGCTTCCTTGAGGAATATATAGCATTTCCTTTCTAAAAAAAAAATCTTAGTCCATTAGTTTTCTCCAACAGGCATTTGCCTCTGAAATACCACCAGACTCACTGACCTGAAAGAAGTCTTATCCTCTGTTATGCGTAGTTCTCCTTTAAAAAAAAATGGAAGTTATACAAATTTGCTTCAGCTCTCTTTTTCAACTTACACTTAAGAGAAAATGCAACCAACTCCATAATTTTTTAAGACAGAAATTTATTTTCATGTAAAGGAAATAATGCTGACAAAGTTATCCATTTAAACACACACACACACACACACACACACACACTAAAATCCTTCACTTAAAGGATAACATTGCCTACCAAAAACAACTATCCAGTATCTTGATTACTGTGAGAAGTGAGATGGTTTATTTTCAGAAATACCAAATAAAAGCTGTGCTGTCTAGTTACCAATAGGTTTACAACCTATTGGAAATACGTACAAACCACCATCCCCACCCCACAATGGAGTCCCAAACCCTTAGACACTTCACTTCCTGGTTCTTCTTCCCCTCCCCACTTCGGGGGCTTATTTTTCACATGCTTTGCAATGAGCATATGTCAAAGAACTAAAGTCTCTGCATCACCTCAAGGAATGTACATTTGTTCCAATCAAACTACTTTTTGTTTTTCATGGGCATAGGCGACTTTTAGGTAAGGCTGTAACCTCTGTAGTACTCAGCCAAGGAAGAATCAGGGAGGAGACTTCATGCTTGGAAATAAATTGTCTGACACCTGTTCTTGCAAGACCGTTGATCAAAGCCTCACTTCACTGTGATCCCAGGCTCCGCATCCCTCCTTTGGTTAGGTCAGTGGGCTTATTTCTCACAATTACCAGTATCTCTTATTTTTTGTTTTGAGTTTTTTTTAAGTCTACTTGTAATAATAAGTACTTTAGTCTTGGGACATCTAGGTGGCTCTGTCGGTTAAGCGTCCAACTCTTGATTTTGACTCAGGTCACAATCTCACAGTCCTGAGATCAAGCCCCAAGTTGGACTTTGTACTGACAGCGTGGAGCCCTTTTGGGATTCTTTCTCTCCATCTCTCTCTGCCCCTCCGTGGCTCATGCATTCTCTCTCTCTCTCTCAAAAAAAAAACAAAAAACAAAAAACAAAAAAACAAACAAACAAAAACAAAAAACTTTAATAAATGCTTTAGTCTTATCCATGTTAGGGAAAAAAAATATTCCAACTTTCTACTTCTCTCTTTTGTCCAAATTCTCAAGTGATTTGTATACAGTTTCTGAACCTGTATTTTGCTATCGATTCCCCCTTTAAAATTCTTTCTATCATCCCTCTCCTGATGCAATGCTCTTTTAGGAGTTTCAGTGAACTGACCTTTCAGTTAAAACTCAAGCTTATTTCCTCCATTTTTGTTTCTGTTGTTTTCTAGGGACCACTCTTTTCTTCTGATAGCTCCCAGTCCTCCTCCTCCACTCTTCCCAAAACTCCCATCCTAGCCCCTCTGCTCCTCTCTCCATGCCTACTCTTTTAGAGAAACAATACACTATCAGAGCTTTGAACATCACTCCTACACTATCTCTCAAGATTATGTACTATTAATGTTCCAGGGTCATTTCTTCACTTAAATGTCAATCACCATCTCAAATCTCAAAGGTCTGAATTCAACAAGTTCCGTTATCAAAAAAAAAAAAAATCTCTTGGAGCACCTGAGTGGCTCTCAGTTGGTTAAGCATCTGACTCTTGATTTCAGCTCGGGTCATGATCTTTTAATTTGTGAGACCAAGCCCCGCATCAGGGGTATCAGCCCTGCATCTGTGTTGTCAGCATGGAGCCTGCTATGAATTCTCTCTCTTCCTCTGTCTCTGCCCCTCCCCTGCTCACATGCATGCTCTTTTTCTCAAAATAAATAAATAAACTTAAAAATATATATCTGTCTTCACAGTCCTCTATTTCCACTGGTGTCACCATTCTCTGAGCTCCTATTCTTCAAACCTGAGAAAATTATCACCATTGTCAAAGTGAAAACGGCACTGAAAAAAATTAAACAAGCAGAAAAGACTTTATTGAAGGCCACTGCAATAGGAAAATGAGGCCAGAAGTCAGGCTGAACTCAACTCTGCTGAGAAAAATAATTAGGATTTTAAGCCCTGGGGTGAACTTTTAGAAAAGTATGACATTACTGGAGAACATTAGGAGGAAATCATGGCCCTATGTGTTTTCTAACTGGCTATTTCCCAAGGCAAAACAAATGTCTCATATCTTCATGACAGGAACTCGTGATACACCTTGGAGCCAGGTACCCAATGAAGTTGGGCACCTACCCTCCCACAGAGACTAAGAGAAGGTAGTGCTAAGAAGCCTACTAGGCATTTATCCAAGGGATACCACTGTGCTGTTTTGAAGGGACACATGCACCCCAATGTTTATAGCAGCACTATCAACAATAGCCAAAGTATGGAAAGAGCCCAAATGTTCATCAATGGATGAATGGATAAAGAAGATGTGGTATATATATAAAATGGAGTAATACTTGGCAGTCAAAAAGAATGAAATCTTGCCATTTGCAACTATGTGGATGGAACTGGAGGGTATTATGCTAAGTGGTATTAGTCAGTCAGAGAAAGACAAAAATCATATGACTTCACTCATATGAGGACTTTAAGAGACAAAACAGATGAACATAAGGGAAGGGAAACAAAAAATAATATAAAAACAGGGAGGGGACAAAACATAAGAGACTCATAAATATGGAGAACAAACTGAGGGTTGCTGGAGGGGTTGTGGGAGGGGGGATGGGCTAAATGGGTAAGGGGCATTAAGGAATCTACTCCCGAAATCATTGTTTTACTATATGCTAACTAATTTGGTGTAAATTTTAAAAAAATAAAATTTAAAAAAAGGCTTTAAAAAGATTTAGATCTCAAAAGAGCAAAGAAAGAACTTACAAGTTTTCTAAAGAACAGGAGTGCAGTGGCCAACAGTCAAGAAGTGTGTCTAAAGTTTAGTCCTGCTGAGGGGAACATTAAGGCCCTCTTGACCATCATCATCCACCAATAATTACAGAGTTTCTTATGAACACTCCTCTGGGTCATGAGAATTCTAGATACGTTATATCTACACTCTCCCTTCATGCCAGCAGTCCAACAGAACACACAGTACAGGCAGTGGCCAACAGGCTGCCAAATAGCAGTGGTCAGTGCAGGAGAGGGATATTGAGACCAGGCCATAGAACAGAGGCAATTAAGCACGCCAGTCATGGATTCTGAGAACATGTAAAAAAAAAAAAAAATCCCCTCCTTCTGGGGGGGGTTCTACTTTTCATTAGAAAAATAATGTCACTCATATCGTCAGTTAGTAGGACATAGCAACCATTTGATAACACAGATAAGGATTTATTTTTAGCATTTAGGGAAGCAGATTTCCTGAGAGGAAAAGACTGATTTCCTTCTCTTCAAGAAACTGGAGCACAGACTATCAAGATTTAAATATTACTGTAAAAGCGACACATTTTTACTTGCTGGAAAGTGAATCCCAGAATGTGAAATTTCAAGGCTAAATCATCAGAATTATTTCAGTCTTCAGTTAAGAGGCCTCAACATACCTCTGGGCATGAGCTGATCTCTGAGTATGGGAAGATTTGGGTTTTTCCTCTCTCTCTGTGTTAGTCAAGCACACATGCCCACAGGTTACAAAAATGATTCCTCTGTAGGAACAGAAGAATCAACTTCAGCATTCCAAATTAGGGAACACTGGACATGAAACATTCCAAATTGGAATGCTGTGCTGTACAGAACTTTTTTTTTTTTTTCAAATAATGACAGGGCAATAATCCTGTAAAATATTTAAAAATATATTCTAGATCAGGGCACCTGGGTGGCTCAGTCAGTTAAGCGTTCGACTTCGGCTCAGGTCATGATCTCACAGTTCACGAGTTTGAGCCCTGCATCGGGCTCTGTGCTGAGGACAGCTCAGAGCCTGGAGCCTGCTTCAGAGTCTGTGTCTCCCTCTCTCTCTGCCCCTCCCCTGCTCTCTCTCTCTCAAAAAAAAAAAAATATATATAGATAGATAGATATATAGATATATAGATATACACACACACACACACACACACACACACACACACACACATATACATATATATATATATTTATTTATTTATTTATTTTCTGGGACTCCCAGGTGAGCTCAGTCAGTTAAGCGTCCGACTTTGACTCAGGTCATGATCTCATGGTTCATGGGTTCAAGCCCTGTGTCAGGCTCTGTGCTGACAGCTCGGAGCCTAGAGCCTGCTTCAGATTCTGTGTCTCCCTCTCTGTCTGCCCCTGCCCCACTCGCACTCTATCCCTCTCTCAAAAATAAACATTAAAAAAATTTTAATACATTCTTGAACTGCTTTCATTTTTTTTTTTTTTCATTTGGTATTATCTTCACCTCTTTGGAATGGAAGAGAATTACTTTGACTTAAGTTTGAAAGAAAGGGAGAGGATTGGGGTTACCAGTAGATGATTTAGTTAAATTTTAGTGTGATTTCTTTATTTGTTGATTTGCTTTGCTGGTGGTTGGCACTTCTATGCACCTCTATTTATATGCTGTAGGAAGTAGGGTATGAAAATATACATAGCACTTAGCTCTGTGTGAGGTCACTCTTAAGTTGTTCTCTTTATTTATTAGCATGGCCCCAAAAGTGACCCAGAATCTTTGGTAGCTATTAAGAAAAGAGGGTATATTTATCATAACACATATAGCCAGAGCAATGGGAGCCTGAGGAAAAGAAAAGAGAAAGGAAACAGCTGTGGAAATTGAAACTTTCCTACAGATATGGGAGACATGATTCTCTGAAAACCATTTTCAGAGAAGAGAGCACAGGACCAAAATAAGCACATTCTCCAGGCTAATGACCACCATGCTATGGAGAAAGCCACGTGACCTGGACTAAGGCAACATTTAGTCTGTTTCTGAATCCTGTCCAAAGCTCCTGAGGTAGCTTATGGCAGGTGACTCTCAAAGGCATCATGCCAAAGGCCCCATTGCATTTTAGTAGCACTTGCATAAATGGAAACATGTGGCCTTCAACAAATGGAATCCAAACATCTCTTTAGACCCACCTCCTAATTTCCACCAGACCCTCAGTTCTAGCCAGGCTATTCCTTGCTAACCCTCCCCTGTTCATTTCTACCTCCATAGCTTTGTTCAGGACTTACTAGCCTGAAATATCTGCCATGTTTCTCATCTAGACCCCCCTCATTTTCAAGGCTCTGTTTATATATCACTCTGGGTAAAGGCTTTCTCTACTAGTAGGCCTGTTGCATTTCCTTCTTCCCTAAATTCCTAGAAAGTTTTGTGTTCATAATCTTAAGAAAGTGCCTTTCTTTTTGTCTTAAATGATTATTTAAATACAGTCATATCTAACCGCCTAGTGATTTTTAATGTGTCTTATAAACTTGTCTTATAAAATGAGACCTCTGTCTTTAAAGAGTTTACAGTCAAAAAGCTCCATAGTTTCAGGAGCCATGTTTTGCATCTTCAAGCCTACCATTACTGTTTATAGTCTTTTGATGCACTGAGAATACACCAGATGAGATCATCACCTTCTGGAAGTGGCAAATGTTAATAATAAACCCTGGTAATCCATCCCTCCCTCAAACTCAGCATGTTATTCATTTTAGACAGATAAAGATCAATCAGATTTTTCAAGATTTCCCAAAGGTGAATTTTCAAAGCCTCTTCTGATCTTTCCTATTCATTTGAAAATTACCTCCACAGTGGTCTGACATCACCACAAAACTCCCTGCATATCTGGCAGTTTTCCCAAATTCCCCTAGCTCAGTGGATCTTAAACAGGAGAGATTTCATTATTTTATTTCCCTCCAGTAAGGGGTGTGGTGGCAATGTTTGGCCACAGTTTTGGTTTTCACAGCTAGGGATAAGCAACTGGCATCTAGTCGGTAGATGCCAGAAATGCTGCTAAACACCCAGAATGTGCAAGCTGGCCTCCCATGACAAAGAATTACCCATCTTCAGAGGCCAATAATGCTAGGGTTGAAAATTCCTGTACTAGCTCAGGTAATGTCTCCCCCTACAGATGCTTAAAGTACTCTGTCTCTTGCTTCCTTGTGAGAAATAATTAACCTTTCCTTTGTAAGTTGGTGAGAAAGGGTCATGCCTTTATCATTTTTTGATCCCCCCGAGCTCCATACTTCGCGCATGCCTTATGCTTCTGTCTAGTACCAAAGACCATCAGCAGAGCCCAGGACACAAAGCTAAACCCACAAATAATATCTAACATTTACTAAAAATGTTTGCTTTCTTCCAGATACCTTAGTGCTTAACAAGGATGATCCCACCTAATCCTCCACAACCCTATGTATGGGCACTGTCATTCTATAAAAGAGAAAACAAAGGCATTGGAGAAGTTATCTGTTCAAATTCACAGTTAATAAATTAAAGATCCAAAATTCAAACACACACACTCTGACTCCAGTGATCATTTTCTTAACCAATGAACTATACCATTTGCACTCTACCAATGTTTGAGCTGTAAACTTTAAATATGGACCCCAGAATTTCTGGTAATAGTTAGGAACAGCATACTTTCAAATAATAACAGTGTACTTTCAAACAAATATAGGAACACAGTTGTTTTTTTTTTACCCACTACATTAACAAATGAAGAGTGTCAAAAAATACGTGGTTCTCATAAGCTATATTTATCATATGCCTTTCACTTTCCAAAAATCGTGTGAAGCTCTGTGACTATAAAGATGAACAAGACATAGTCCCTGACCTCAAAGAACTCATGTTATATTAGGAGAGAGAGAAAAGAGATTCAACCCAGTGAGGCCAGTACTCTTCTAGACCTATTACCAGGGTGTGATGGGAACACAATAGAGTAGAGAAAGGAAACCTACGCCAGCCTGGGAAGGTAACACAGCAACTAACCCTCCCTGGAGTTTATGTCTCTAAAGCAGACAGGAAAGGCCTATGGATGCATACACTCTTCATGGAACTGCAAGTAATTCATCTGGCTAAGTAAAAGTTAAGTATAAATCCGTAGCAAGATAAAAAACTTAGAAAAGAGAAAAGTCAAATTATGGTGCACCTTGTTTGTGAAGCTAATTATAATCCTTGAAACAATGGATTAAGGATTCTTAAAAGGGAGAGTGGTAGGTCAGACTTGCCCTTTTATTTTTTTATTTATTTTTTAAATTTACATCCAAATCAGCATATAGTGCAACAATGATATCAGGAGTAGATTCCTTAATGCCCCTTACCCATTTAGCCCATCCCCCCTCCCACAACCCCTCCAGTAACCCTCTGTTTGTTCTCCATATTTTTGAGTCTCTTCTGTTTTGTCCCCCTCCCTGTTTTTATATTATTTTTGTTTCCCTTCCCTTATGTTCATTTGTTTTGTATCTTGAAGTCCTCAGATGAGTGAAGTCATATATTTGTTTTTCTCTATTTTGCTTAGCATAATACCCTCTAGTTCCATCCAAGTTGTTGTAAATGGCAAAATTTCATTCTTTTTGATTGCCAAGTGATACTCCATTGTATGTATGTATGTATATATATGTATACACACACACATATATATACACACACACATATACCACATCTTTTTATCCATTCATCCATCGATGGACATTTGAGTTCTTTCCATACTTTGGCTATTGTTGATCATGCTGCTATAACATTGGGGTGCATGTGTCCCTTCAAAACAGCATACCTGTATCCTGTGGATAATACCTAGTAGTGCAATTGCTGGGTATAGGATAGTTCTATTTTTAACATTTTGAGGAACCTCCATACTGTTTTCCAGAGAGGCTGTACCAGTTTGCATTCCCACTAGCAGTGCAAAAGAGATCCTCTTTCTCCGCATCCCCACCAACAACTGTTGTTGCCTGAGTTGTTAATGTTAGCCATTCTGACAGGTGTAAGGTGGTATCTCATTGTGGCTTTCATTTGTATTTCCCTGATGATGAGTGATGTTGAGCATTTTTTCATGTGTCAGTTGCCCATCTGGATGTCTTCTTTGGAGAAGTGTCTATTCATGTCTTTTTCCCACTTATTCACTGGATTATTTGTTTTTTGGGTGTTGAGTTTGATTAGCTCTTTATAGGTTTTAGACACTAACCCTTTATCTGATATGTCATTTGCAAATATCTTCTCCCATTCCTTTGGTTGCCTTTTACTTTTGCTGATTGTTTGCTTCGCTGTGCAGAAGCTTTTTATTTTGATGAGGTCCCAATAGTTCATTTTTGCTTTTGTTTCCCTTGCCTCCAGAGACGTGTTGAATAAGAAGTTGCTGCAGCCAAGATCAAAGAAGTTTTTGCATGCTTTCTCCGCAAGGATTTTGATGGATTCCTGTCTTACATTGAGGTCTTTCATCCATTTTGATAAATCCATCCATTTATTTTTGTGTATGGTGTAAGAAAGTGGTGCAGGTTCATTTTTCTGTATGTTACTGTCCAGTTTTCTCAGTACCACTTGCTGAAGAGACTGTATTGATTCCATTGGACATTCTATCCTGTTTTGTCAAATATTAGCTGGCCATATATTTGTGGGTCCATTTCTGAGTTTTCTATTCTGTTCCATTGATACATGTGTCTGTTTTTGTGCCAGTACCATACTGTCTTGATGACTATAGCTTTGTAATACATCTTGAAGTCCAGGATTGTGATGCCTCCTGCTTTGGTTTTCTTTTTCTAGATTGCTTTGGCTATTTGGGATCTTTTCTGGTTCCATACACATTTTAGGATTGTTTGCTCTATTTCTGTGAAAAATGCTGGTGTTATTTTGATAGGGATTACATTGAATATGTAGATTGCTTTGGGTAGTATTAACATTTTAACAATATTTGTTCTTCCTATCCAGGAGCATGGAATAATTTTCCATTTTTGGTGTCTTCTTCAATTTCTTTCATAAGCTTTCTATATTTTTCAGTGTATAGATTTTTTACCTCTTTGGTTAGATTTATTCCTAGGTATTTTATGGTTTTTGGTGCAATTGTAAATGGGATCGATTCCTTGATTTCTCTTTATGTACCTTCATTATTGGCATACAGGGATGCAACCAATTTCTGTGCATTGATGTTATATCCTGCAACTTTGCTGAATTTATGGATAAGTTCTAGCAGTTTTTTGGTGGAATATTTTGGGTTTCCCATATAGAGTATCATGTCATCTGTGAAGAGTGAAAGTGTGACCTCTTCCTGGCTGATTTGGATGCCTTTTATTTCTTTGTGTTGTCTGATTGCAGAGGCTAAGACTTCCAATACTATGTTGAATAACAGTGGCGAGAATGGACATCCCTGTCTTGTCCCTGACCTTAGGGGGAAATCTCTCAGTTTCTCCCCATTGAGGATGATAATTAGCATTGGGTCTTTCATATATGGCTTTTATGATCTCAGGGTATGGTCCTTCTATCCCTACTTTTTTCAGGTTTTTATCAAGAAAGGATACTGTATTTTGTCAAATGCTTTCTCCGCATTTGATTATTTAGAGGATCGTGTGGTTCTTGTCCTTTCTTTTATTGATGTGATGAATCACATTGATTGTTTTGCAGATATTGAATCAGTCCTGCATCCCAGGTACAAATACCACTTGGTAGTGGTGAATAATTTTTTAATGTGTTTTTGGATCCAGTTGGCTATTACCTTGTTGAGGATTTTTGTGTCCATGTTCATCAGGGAAATTGTTAAATTGTAAAAAGTTATCCTTTTTAGTGGGGATCTTTATCTGGTTTTGGAATCAAGGTAATGTTGGCTTCATAGACAGAGCTTGGAAGTTTTCCTCCCATTTCTATTTTTTGGTACAGCTTCAGGGGAAGAGGTGTTAACTCTTCCTTAAATGTTTGGTACAATTCCCCTGGAAAGCCATCTGCCCCTGGACTCTTGTTTTTTGGAAGAATTTTGATAACTAATTTGATTACTGGTTATGGGTCTGTTTAAATTTTCTATTTCTTCCTGTTTCAGTTTTGGTAGTGTATATGTTTCTAGGAATTTGTTCATTTTTTCCAGATTGCCCATTTTATTGCCATATAATTGGTCATAATATTCTCTTATTATTGTTTTTATTTCTGCTGTGTTGGTTGTGATCTCTCCTCTTTCATTATTGATCTTATTTATTTGGGTCCTTTCCTTTTTCTTTTTGAAAAAACTGGTTAGTGGTTTATCAGTTTTGTTAATTCTTTCAAAGAACCAGCTTCTGGTTTCATTGATCTGTTCTGTCTTTTTGTTTTGTTTTGTTTTGTTTTGTTTTGTTTTGTTGTTTGGGTACGATAGCATTGATTTCTGCTCTAATCTTTATTATTTCCTGTCTTCTGCTGATTTTGGGTTTTACTTGCTGTTCTTTTTCCAGCTCTTTAAGGTGTAAGATTAGGTTGTGTATCTGAGACCTTTCTTCCTTCTTTAGGAAGGCCTAGATTGCTATATACTTCCCTCTTATGACCACCTTCACTACATCCCACAGGTTTGGGGCTGTCATGTTATCATTTTCATTGGCTTCCATGTACTTTTTAATTTCCTCTTTAACTTCTTGGTTAGCCCATTCATTCTTTAGTAGGATGTTTTTTAGTCTCCAACTATTTGTTACCTTTCCAAATTTTTCTTTTGGTTGATTTCAAGTTTCAGTGTTGTGGTCTGAAAATATGCACAGCATGATTTCGATCCTTTTTTTACTTGTTGAGGACTGATTTGTGTCCCAGTATGTGATCTATTCTGGAGAGCATTCCATGTGTATTGGAGAAGGATGTATATTCCACTGCTTTAAGATGAAATGTTCTGAATATATCTGTGTTAAGTCCATCCGGTCCAGTGTGTCATTCAAAGCCATTGTTTCCTTGTTGATTTTCTGTTTAGATGATTTGTCTATTGTTGTAAGTGGGGTGATGAAGTCCCCTACTATTATGGTATTACTATCAATGAGTTTCTTTATGTTTGTGATTGATTTATATATTTGGGTGCTGCCACATTTGGCTCATAAATGTTTATAATTGTAGGCCTTCTTGGTGGATAGACCCCTTAATTATGATTTTAAAACTCTTATTCATCTCTTGTTACAGTCTTTGTTTTAAAGTCTAGATTGTCTGATATAAATATGGCTACTCCAGCTTTCTTTTGTTAATCATTAGCATGATAGATGGTTCTCCATCCCCTTACTTTTAATCCGAAGGTGTCTTTAGGTCTAAAGTGAGTCTCTTGTAAACAGAATACAGATGGATCTTATTTTCTTATCCATTCTCTTACCCTATGTCTTTTGATTGGACCATTGAGTCCATTGACATTTGAAGTACTGAAAGATATGAATTTATTGCCATTATGTTGCTTGTAGAGTTGGAGTTTCTGGTGGTGTTCTCTGGTCCTTTCAAGTCTTTGCTGCTTTTTTTCCCGTCTTTTCTCCTTTCAGAGAGTCCCCCTAAAAATTTCTTGCAGGGCTACTTTAGTGGTCATGAGCTCCTTTAATTTTTGTCTGGGAAACTTTTAATCTCTCCTTCTATTTTAAATGACAGCCTTGTTGGATAAAGAATTCTTGGCTGCATATTTTTCCAATTCAGCACATTGAATATATCCTGCCACTCCTTTCTGGCCTGCCAAGTTTCTGTGGATAGGTCTGCTGCAAACCTTATCTGTCTTCCCTTGTAGGTTAAGGATTTTTCTTCCCATGCTGCTTTCATGATTCTCTCCTTGCCTGAGTATTTTGTGAATTTGACGATGATATGCCTTGTCATGGCATGGTCAGTTTTTTTTAATCTAATGGGAGTCCTCTGTGCTCCCTGGATTTTGATGTCTGTGTCTCTCCCCAGGTTAGGAAAGTTATTCACTATGATTTGCTCACATAACCCTTCTACCCCTTTTTCTCTCTCTTCCTCTTCTGGGACCCCTATGATTCTGATGTCATTCCTTTTTAATGAGTCACTGATTTCTCTAATTCTTAAATCACGCTCTTTTGCTTTAGTCTTCCTCTTTTTTTCTGCTTCATTATTCTCCATAAGTTTTTCCTCTATCTCACTGATTCATTGCTCTGCCTCATCCATTCTTGCTGCTTTGGCATCCATTCGAGATTGCAGCTCAGTTACAGCATTTTTTTATTTCATCCTGACTAGCTTTTACTTCTTTTATCTCCACAGAAATGGGTTATAATCTACCTGTGACCACAGCTAGTATTCTTATTATCGTGATTCTAAATTCTGGCTCAGACATCTTGCATGTATCTGTGTTGATTAAGTCCCTGGCTGTCATTTCCTCCTGCTCTTTTGGGGTGAATTCGTTTTGTCATTTTGAAGGAAGAAAAGGAATTAGTAAGGTGAAAAAATAATTAAAACAACACACATCCACAAAAAAATCAAATAAATTATGCTGGATCCTAGGTTTGTTTTGGTCTGGGTGTTGAAAGGAGCTTGTTAGAGAAAAAGGGGGCTGGGGAGGAAAACGTTTGAAAATTTGAAAAAATGAATACAATGAAATTGAATAAAATGACACGATGGAAGTAGAATAGAATTTGAAAGTTTTACAAAAAAGTAAGAAATATAGAAAGAAATATAAGAATATAAGAAATTTCGCCTAGAAGTCAAATTATGAAGTAATTTATAGTCTTCAAACTAAGCTGGCAGAGAGACTTGTGGCGTTCCTGAAGAGCGAGGTTGGCCCTGTTAGGTGGGGTTAGTGTAATTGTTCAGTTCTCCATTAGATGGCGCTGCTTAGCTTACTGGGGTGGAGTGTTGTGGCACTTATAGGTCTGTATGTGCACGTGTGGGAGGGGTGAAAATGGTGTCTCTAGTATTAGAACTCTGTTCTCCCTGATCAACAATTGTGCACCCATCCTTGGTCTCCAGCTTTCGTCCATTCCCCGCTTTTATCCTGTCCATGATCAAGCCGTCAGGTTGCCAGGTGGCATCTCCCTCCTGAGTTTTATCTCAGATGGGCTGTTTCCCAACCCCTCACTTCTGAAGGACTGTGGTTTTCACCAGCTCAGAGCCTCTGGGAGAGGCTTTCACCAAGCAATGGCTGGGTGCCAGCCATACCCAGAAACATTCGTGGGACCATGTTGTTGCCGATGACCAGAGAGTGTGGCTGGGTGCCAGCCTGCCCCAGAAAATGTTCACAGGATCATATAGCAGCAGCATTTCAGGGATTATGGAAAATTTTAATAAACATCTGGCACCAGGCTTCATGCTTAAGGACCTTGTTCCAGCACCAGCTAATGTGGTAATTCTCTGGGGTCTGCTGCCACCTTTGCATGTGTGTGTGTGTGGTGGGGGGGGGGGGCACACACCCTCTACTAAATGTCCTCCCAGCAAGGGAACTGCCTCTCCCCATGTGACCCAAGGACCACTGGTCTTCACTCTACTCCTGGGGATTCACCCTTCCCACCAGAGCACTCCAGGTATTGAGCTGCAGAGTTTCAGACTCTGCACTTCCCCTGTTTATAGAGTCTTAATGGAATTTAAATCCTCTCCTTTCTCCTTTTTCCCTTTTTAGTTCAGTCCCTATAGCTTTTTCCACTTTTCCACTTTCTCTCCAGCTGCTTTTCGGGGAGTGGGGGTGCTTTTCTCATACTCTCTCCCATCTCTGTCTTCTCTCTGCAAGTAAAAACAGCTCTCTGCCCTCCATGGTTTCTCTCTCTCCCAGTTCACCTCTCCGTGCTGCATACCTGCTGAGTTCTAAGGTTCAGGTTGTGAAGATTGTTGTGTTAATCCTCAAATCAGTTTTCTAAGTGTGCAGGATGTTTTAGTGTTGATCTGGCTGTGTTTCATGGATGCAAGATGCAAAATAAAACTTCCATGCTGTTTTGCCATCTTGGCTCCTCCCCCCAGATTTGCCCTTTTAAAAGGTTACTTGGCACCAGAGTAGAATATATATTCAAAGAGGACAAGATTAAAGGAAGGAAAATTAGTTGAGCCTATACTGTAGCAATCTAGGCAAGAAATGGTAAGTGCCTGAACAAAGACAGCAGCAGCCAAGGTAACAGGAAGTTCCCTGACAATAAACAGATGTTCCTTACCTGAGTTATTTCCTAAAATTTACAACCTAATACACTTCACCATCAAAACAAAGCACTTATGCACCCTCATAAATATCTTGTTCTTCAGCCAAACATTCAGCACTTCTGCGATTGCCCTTGGATGTCATGACAAAAAGTCTAGATCTGGCTCTCTAAAAATCCCAGTCAAACAAGCATTTCATGAGAGACATTAAAGAACTTAACAGTGGGGAAATTTTAACAGCAGGTAAGATTCTAATTTTTTGAAGAATAGTGAGAAATCAGCAACATATCTTAAATCCCTCATATGTACCTGACCTATGGTAAGCCTCCAATAACATTGGCTGAATGAATGATTTAAGAACTTCTTCCTGGAAGTTCTTGATAATATTCAATCTAAATCCTTCATAATATAGCTAGAGTTCATTTGTATTTTGTATTATTTCCTCATATTTTAAACACCACACATATATTTATCTTGATTTAGCTTTTTTGCAGCTATTTATTTTTAACCACAAATTAAGAAGTTTCACTTCTGAAAGCTTAAGCCTTAAAAAAAAAAAAACTAAATCACTTCAAAGCCTAATAATGCTAAATGTGCTCAGATATATCTGACAGAAATAAGTGCTAAATCACAGGAACTACTTAAATATGACCACATTGCATCCTTTCTGCCTCCAAAGCCTAAGATAGATGACAGAGTCTGTTAAAGCCACTGCATTTCTTCCCCAGGTTTTAGTGTATATATCATTTCCCTGGGGAGGCCTTTTACAACCCTCTAGGTAAAGTTAGGTACCACTGCTGATGCTCACCAGCACCCTGCACTTCTTCTACCCTAACACTTCCCACCCTTAGGAAAATGCTCATTTAATTAGTCTCCCTCTTTTTCCACTTGCCCCAGAAATTCATTGAGGGCATGTTGTTAAGTGGCTTTCTCAAAGCATTCCCAGAAACAAGATGCCTGACACATAGGAAGTACTTCACAAATATTTGCTCAAATATGACATAATCTATTCATTCATCCATCCAGGCCATTCAGAAGACATTCAAGGTGAAAAAATGAACACAAACTGGTGCTGATGAGGGGTGAGGCTGTGTTGTAAGTTGGGAAGAAGACTTACTCTTTTTCTACATAGTCTTTCCATTGTTTGTCTTTGGTGTTGTTTGCAGGACTTTTTTCGTAATGTGAAGTCTTTCTTAACTAAAATTAAAAAAAAAAAAAAGAAGATTGTGGGGCCCCTGGGTAGCTCAGTCATTTGAGCATCTGATTCTATTTTTTAAATTTTTTTTATGTTTATTTATTTTTGAGAGACAGAGAGAGACAGGGTGTGAGCAGGGGAGGGGCAGAGAGAGAGAGAAAGACACAGAATCTGAAGAGGCTCCAGGCTCTGAGCTGTCAGCACAGAGCCCGACACAGGGCTTGAACTCATAAGCTGTGAGATCATGACCTGAGCAGAAGTTAGATGCTTAACCGACTGAGCCACCCAAGCGCCCTGAACATCCGACTCTTAATTTCGGCTCAAGTCATGATCCCAGAGTCATGGGATCATGCCCTGCATTGGACTCTGCTCTGAGTATAGCATGGAGTCTACTAAAGATTCTCTCTCTTCCCCTCTGCCCCTCCCCTGCTCACTTGTGCTTTGCTTTTATAAATAAATAAATAAATAAATAAATAAATAAATAAAATTTAAAAATTAAAAAAGGATCTTTAAATTCAACAATAAATACTTTTGCTTTTGACAGATCTCTGGGAGAGAAAACATAGTTGGAAAACAGCACATATACTGATTCATAACTACTAAGAACCTCTTTATTTCCTCAGTATAATTAGGCATAATTGTTTTTTTTTTAATTTTTGTTAATGTTTATTTATTTTTGAGGCAGAGAGAGACAGAGCATGAACAGGGGAGGGTCAGAGAGAGGGAGACACAGAATCTGAAACAGGCTCCAGGCTCTGAGCTGTCAGCACAGAGCCCAACGCAGGGCTCGAACTCACGGACCGCGAGATCATGACCTGAACCGAAGTCGGCCGCTTAACCGACTGAGCCACCCAGGTGCCCCTAGGCATAATTGTTTTAAAAATTTTTTTTCTTGAATATATCTGAGGGCTTAACATTTTTGCTTTTTTTTTTTTTTAAGTAATCTCTATACCCAGTGTGGGGCTCAGGTTCACAACAAAGAGATCAAGAGTCACATGCTCTACCGACTGAGCCAAACAGGAACCCCAAATATATCTGTTTTAGCACTATTATAGCACTCATATCAACTCTCCAGTGTTCTTGAAGCAGGTACTCATTTTGTATCACTAAATGGAATAGGTAGGGAAAAATTAAATTACACTGTCTCATTGAAGACCCTTCCAGGATGCGCTTGGGTGGCTCAGTCAGTTAAGCATCTGACTTTCACTCAGGACATGATCTTGCAACTTATGAGTTTGACCCCTACATCAGGGTTAGAGCTGACAGAGTCTGCTTAGGATTCTCTCTCTCCCCCTCTCTTTCTTCCCCTCCCTGAGTTGCACGTTCTCTCTCTCAAAATAAATAAATAAGCTTAAAAAAAAATAGGAAAAAGAGAACACTTCCTAATCCATCTGGTCTATAATAGTGATCAGAACTTCACACCCCATCAGCATCTGGGAACATTTTTCTCAACCCCACCAAGAGTAATTAAAGTCTCATCAGTATCTGATAATTGATTAGGCTTTATTTACTAATCTTTTTCTAACAAAATATAAATATATAATTCTATCACTGTATGTGTCATTAGGCCTATTATCTTCCTTATTAAGAAGCCATTCTGTAAGAGTAGCAGTTTGGACGGCAAGTAATAGAAGATCTATTAAAATTTCTTTTAAAAATAAATCAAGGGGCGCCTGGGTGGCTCAGTTGGTTAAGCGTCCGACTTCAGCTCAGGTCACGATCTCACGGTCCGTGAGTTCGAGCCCCGCGTCGGGCTCTGGGCTGATGGCTCAGAGCCTGGAGCCTGCTTCCGATTCTGTGTCTCCCTCTCGCTCTGCCCCTCCCCTGTTCATGCTCTGTCTCTCTCTGTCTCAAAAAAATAAACGTTAAAAAAAATTTAAAAAAAAAAAAATAAATAAATAAATAAATCAATTTGGGGAACTGGCTGGCTCAGTTGGTAGAGCACATGACTGTTGATCTCTGGGTTGTGTGTTTGAACCCCATGTTGGGTGTAGAGATTACTTAAAAAATAAAATCTTTAAAAAATTAAAATTAAAATTAAGGAGAGCTTGGTAGCTCATTCGGTACAGCATCCCACTTCCACTCAGGTCATGATCTTGCATGGTTCGAGCCCCATGTCAGGCTCTGTGTTAACCACTTTGGACTATGTGTCCCCCTCTCTCTCTCTGCCCCTTCCCCACTCATGCTCGCTCACTCTCTCTCAAAAATAAGCATTAAAAAATAAAATACATTTAAAAAAATAAAAATTACTAAAAATTAAAAATAAATCGATTTTATTATTTCACATAAGAAATTGGAAGCAGAGTATTTTTGAGGGTGGATATTGTAATACTTTTCTTATTTCCCCTCTGCTACCTTCAGCATGGTGGCTATTGATCTGAAAGTACCCAAAAGGCTTCAGAAGCTCTAGACATCATATCTTTAGTCAACAACCTGCAAAGTCCAGAAGAGAGTAGTTCCTTTCCTTTGTTGAAATAACTTCCCTAGTGCAAGATAGAGCCATTTCTGCCTGGAACGTAGATAACTTTAATGTCCCTGTAAATTCTCCACTTGGCCAGAAAGGCAATATACCTAGGCATCCAATCCCCAGATGTCAAGACAACTCTGACTCTGTACTTATTTCCTTGTTCCTTCTCACCCCAACAAGGTTGACAATCAGATATGTTCTGTTTTTCTTTTCCTTGTTCTTTATTCTTTATCCTATAAAAGGTTCCTTTTTTTGTAGTTCTCCAAATGGAGACTGTTCTCTTCATAATGTGTTAAGTGAAGTTTGTTTGTATTGCCTAAATTGTTCTTTTCTATTTATTATTTTTCTGGATTAATTTTTTAGAAAGACAGCATGAGCAGAGGAAAGGGGCAGAGAGAGAGGGAGGGAGGGAGGGAGGAAAAGAGAGAGACAGAGAGAGACAAAGAAAGAAGCTTATGCAGGCTCCATACTGCCCCCCCCCCCCCCCCCCACCACCACCACCACCAATGATGCAGGGCTAAATCCCACAAATCTGGAATCATGACCTAAGCCGAAATCAAAAGTTGAATGCTCACCTGACTGAGCCACCCAGACACCCCTAAATTGTCTTCCTTAATAATTTTTTAACACCTTAAACCCCTTTTCTTAAGAGAGAGGAAAATTTTCTCACATGCCAGCAGCTCTCCTGGGTCATGCCCACTCCCAAATAAATCATTAGTAAAGGGAATGGAACTGTCAGGATTACCTTATATTAATCCTGATGGCACCTGGTGCTGGGGAGGGAACTCCTACTCCTCCCCCAAGCAAATGATGCTTGGATCTGAAAAGTCTCAAGGTTCTGTTTACAAAAAGGATGGAAAACAATAAGAACTTGATAACCGACCAAATGTGTCAGTCCCATGAGTATTTTTTCTCTGAGTTGCCCCTTTTAAGGAATAAAATCATAATCATAATTGTTGTTAGCAGTTTACCCCAGTCAGGTAATTATCTTTAATCAGAGTAAAAAGGACACTTTTATTCATTAATTTGTTCAATGCAATTAAAACAGCTATGATACTGATACTGATAAATACACGGTCTTTGCCCTCATGGAGTTTATACTGTAGTAGGGGAGACTGACAAAATATTAGCTAACAAATGAAAACATAATCATATTTGGGATAAGCACAATGAAAGATGAAATCATAAGTAGTAAGAGGACTATAAAGGGAGGAAGCACTTTGATTTGTGGTTCAGACTTCTCTGAGGAGCTGACATTAAGCCTGACTGATGAAAAGGAGGTGAGTGGAAGATAGCCACCATGGGCAGAAGGAAAGCTTGTGAAGGTCTTGAGACAGGGCTGAGGCTATCATATTGGAGAAGGAACACTTGGTCTTTGACTCAGAGAAAAGAAAGCAAGATGGTTCCAAGGGCAGATAAATAGCAACAAGTTGAGAGGTTTCCTTTAAACAAGTTCTGTCTCTTTCGTGAAATAAGACACTGGGTGATTTGCCTTAGTATATTGCCACTGACAGAAGCCCAGGGTGAACCAATTAAAAAAAGAAGGGAAGAGGGAGGGGACTGCAAAGCTCCTCTAGAGAAAAGAAAAATATTTTTTTCCTCTATCTTTTTAAGTTGCCAACTGTGAACCCTGTAACAAAAGACAGATTAACAAAATAAAAGCATGCAAATTTATTTAATATAAGCCTTACATGACATCAGAGCCTTCCTAAGAAAATGAAGACCCAAAGATGGGTCTATGTTAGATTTGATGAAGAGTAGAAAGACATTATAGGCCAAAGATGAGCTAAGTGTAGTAAACTGGAGGAAACTTAGGGTGAGAAGTGAGAGGATTCATTTTCAAAAAATACCAAATAAAAGCAGTGCTATCTAGTTAACAATAGGTTTACAACCTATTGGAAATAGGAATGAATCACCCCCACCCCAAAATGGAGCCCCAAACCCTTAGACACTTCACTTCCTGGTTCTTCTTCCCCGCTCCATTTCATAGACTTGGGCTTTGCAATGAGCATGCACCAAAGAACTGAAGTCTCTGTGCCACCTCAAGGAATGTACTTTTTCCTTACATGGGCATAGGCGACTTCCAGGCTGTAACTTCTGTAGTACTTGGCCAATGAGGAATAAGGGGAGGGACTTGCACGCTAGGAGATAAATTGCTTGCTGTTACTGCCCCAAGGGTGCCTGTCCATCAGACACCTGTACTTGCAAGACCGTTGATTAAAGCCTCGCTTCACTGTGCTCCAGTCTCCACGTCCCTCCTTTGATTGAGTCAGTGGTCTTATTTCTCACACTTAGCAAGGTCTATTCATTCACATCCCTCTCCGTGTGCTTTCTCTTCAAAGATAAGGACTCTCCTTTCCTGTGAGTATAGGGAGGGCACTCTTCAGAGGAAGGTTTTCTGACCTGCTTCATCAGGGAAAGGTCAGAAAGTTCTTCCCACATATGTCATTTCTCAAATTCCTTCATCTGGAAACATTCAATATGTAAGGGTGCCATATTTGGGGGCATTGTGTCCTGATCCCCATCGTTCCTGTGGAAGCCTACAGAATGAGAAGCCCTGCAGGAAACCAAGTCTGCCCTGAGAACCTCAGAGACTAGAGCTAGGAACTTAAAAAGTACCAAGACTATCTCAGGCTTGTCTGCCCCCTGGGAATCAGCTGCACTTTGTCAGGCCTTCTCCCTGTGAAGTGTGATGTTGCTATAGGCAAATCTACAGGCAAAAGCTTAAGGATCCTACAAAAAAAGAGAAAATGGAAAATTCTCTACCACTTCCATTCAAAACAACAACAACAACAACAACAACAGTTTAACACATCCCAAAAATAATCACCGGGGCCATGACAATGGAACACTATTACTGACTGTGTCACTGAGAGTTTGGGTCTATTGTCCAAATAAAGAGAAGGACACTGGGCACAGACAACAGGCATTACACTCAAGCTCTTCAAAAAAAAACAACTCGAGAGTGGTTGATAACTAAATCTATACTACATAAAAACATAATTTACAATTAATTTATATAAGTAAACGACAAAAATCCTCTACAATTCCAGTACTTTAGTTCTAACTGACACCACAAAGGAAGAATTGACAAAGCCTTTAGCCAGTCGCAGCTTGAAGAAAGGTTTCTCATACCTGTTGGGAACCTGTTCTTTCACTGCGCTAGTTCTGTGATGCTAACTTATTTCATTTTGCATCCCAGTTTATTCCACCTCCCACACCAGACCTTAGAATTTTCCCTCCCTGTCTCCCTGCAAATCCTTAAAATTTCACACTTTTTTTTTTTTCACTCTAGTTATCGCAGCTCTTAATTGGCTATTCCACAATTTCATGCAAGGATGAAACAGGACAAAAATATAGATAAGATCATGAAAATGGTCATCCTGATTTGTATCAGAAATCATATAATCCACATGCAATTTGCTTGCTTTCCATTTAAAGTGCTAATAGTTTTTCTAATAGAAAAAGATGTTGTGACTAACTATGAAATTCAGCTTCAATTCAGATAGCACTACCTGCAGAGTCATTATGAGATGATGCAATTCAAAAACCCAAGCAAGCATAGCATTTACTTTGAAGAGTAGGAGACAGAACTAAGAGGTCAGATTCTTACTTGTTATGTTTTTTCCAGCCCTGCCTTTGCTCCCTGCATTGCGGTTTTCCATAAGCATATTTTCCAGAAAATTTTAATGCCTAGGGCTTCAACATTTCAACTGCATTCACAGACCTTGAAATCTAAAGGCTTAGCTTTAAAATGTAAAATAGAATTTAAAGGATTTAAAATATTTTACTACTTATCCTCTTATACTGCATGACTTTCTTTAAAAGTTAACAGAATTATTTGCAAATCTGGAGAAATGTCAAAACTTGAGCAATAGAGAAAACATGTAACTATGTACTAGATGGAAGAAAAAAATATCCTTTCTTCCTAATTATTGAAATTTCATGGTGTAGCTCCAGCCAGTGTCCATAAACAGTTAAACCTTTTAGTTAAAGTATTTATTGGTTGTACTCTACAGTATGTTAAAAATGGTTTCCTACACCTTTAACTGTTAATTAGCTCAAGTATTTGGTTCAGAAACCACAGCCCTGTTTAGTGTGACCTCACTGGTATGGCATCTGGGCAATTATCTTTGAGATAATGAGCCTTTTCATCCATAACAGAACAACAACCTCTCACTTGGATTGCAAAAGATCAGAGCCAATCTGCTGCACACCAGGGTGTCTGCCATCCCCTTTGTATCATACCTTATTTTCAAACTAACCTTTCACATTTTGAATTAATTAAAGTGTTTTCAGATTAAAAATTAATGAATTCACTTTAGCATCATTTGGGGGGATAATAGGCACAAAATATCATCCAAACAATGTTTTGGCTTTCAATACCACAGTCGAAAAAAGAAGGAAAACTACATCTTTTCCAGAATTTTCTTACGTATGCCATAGCCTAGCCAGATCCTGATTTTGGTTACCCAGGAAAATGAAACCTCAGAAAAGATTTAGTGTGTGGTAGGTGCTCAGTGGATATTTGAGTATATTTTAATTATATTTAAAAATTAATTTAGAGGTTACCAAGTTTTCTATTACGTTGTGATAATGAGGTTCCCGACCTTAACCATCAACTGCTCCTATTTATTCATGGCCTGCCTTGTTGTCTCACCCATCTTTCAACACTGAATTTGTCTCACCTTCTTGTGTAGCAAAAACTAATATGGAACCTCCTTCTCAAAGGGTCAAGTGCTCCTTCTCAGATACTATTAGAACCCCACTTGTTTAAATGGCTCTCTTCAGGAGGAAGTTTAAAATGGATAGATTCTGTTAATCTGAAAATAAAGAGCCACAAGGAGAGGCAAACAAGGATTTTATTTTGGATTAAAGAATTGCAATTTGGGGAGCAAAGATTCAAGTAGAAACCCAAATAGTATCCCACAGGTAGGGCAAAAGCAAAGGATTTTTATGACAAAAAGGAAAGAAGGGCAATTACAAGGATTAAGAAGAGAAAGACAAAGTTTATAAGAATTTCTGTGGGTATTTTAACTAACTAACCTACCCTGGGTTATGTAAAGGCTGCTTTTAGGCAACATGCTTGAGGGATGGCATGTAGAAAGGGCCACAGCGACCCCCTGGCTGAATACAGACAGGCCCGTCAGGTGACCCACCTCAAAATATCCACAGACCCTGACTAACCAATGGGCTACTTACAATAGGCACAGTTACCAAAAAAAGGAAAATTTCATTTGTCCCTATACCTCCTCACCTTCCCTCTTTACAGACAGCCACCATACACTGTTGCAGGAAATTTTTTACCTCAAAACCTAGGGGTTCATTTTCTCACTGCTTTGAAGAATGAAGAGATGGACACAGAACAAGCAGCGAGAAAGTTTATTATAGTAGAAGGTCAAAAAGGAAGAAGAAATAGGAAAGCTCTCTTTACAGGGAGGGGGCACTCGAAGGGTGAATACCTATGGACTCTACGCAAGGGTCTTTGTTTTATAAGGTTCTTGTCTCCCCCACCCCTAACCTTTCCCTTCCCCCTTGTTCCTTCTCAGGTCCTATCCTTCCTGGTCTGATAACTCTAGGTTCTGGGTTGTCCATTCCTGATTAGCTCGATTCCATTGTGCGAGGAGTCAGACATGTTATACTGTCCCTTGCATAACATAAGTTTTATGGTTTAATTTTTTTAGTGAGGTATTTTGACTGCCAAATTCCTGAGGGGAACCTGAGGGGGGAGTAGGTGGTGTCTGTTACATTTGGGAACCTTATGCCCAACAGGGTTGGCTGTGGCCAGACACTCACAGCATTGTGTTTTTCTCATCCAGGGACCTCAGGTCCTAATATTTCTCTTTCTCTGCCTACTGAATCCTCTCTTTTCTTATCATACCACTGCCTCATTGCAGACAGCCTCTCCTTTGCTATCCTGTCTGCTGCTCCCTTGCGGTGTACTCAATAAACTTCTATCTCCTTTGTTCTGCCTCAGGTGAATTCTTTTACTACCTGTGCCACCATCTTCTGCCCAATTATTGCCCCACATCTGGAGACCTCCATCTGATCTGGAGAGACACCACAGGTTATACACTGATGGACTGCTGATTTTATCTCAAAAGGTCCAGAGCTATCAGTCTTATAATCAGGATGTCCGTTCTCCTGCTAATTTCTTGAGCAACTGCTTAGAACATTGCCATTTTGCCCAGTTCAAACAAAGGCAAGTAAAGTCTCTTCTCTCCAATGACCACCCTGACTCCATTTCATTTATTTATTTATAATTTTTTTAAACTTTTTTAAAATTTATTTTTGAAAGAGAGATAGAGTGTGAGTGGGGGAGGGGCAGAGAGAGAGGAAAACAGAATCTGAAGCAGGCTTCAGGCTCTGAGCTGTCAGCACAGAGCTTCACACAGGGCTTCAACTCAGGAACCATGAGATCATGACCTGAGCCGAAGTGGGAAACTTAGACTGAGCCACCCAGGCACCCCTCTGATTCCATTTTAAAATAGCCCCAGATGGGGCTCTTGGGTGGCTCAGTCGGTTAAGCATCCGACTTCGGCTCAGGTCATGATCTCGCGGTCCGTGAGTTCGAGCCCCGCATCAGGCTCTGTACTGACAGCTCAGAGCCTGGAGCCTGTTTCTGATTCTGTGTCTCCCTCTCTCTCTGACCCTCCTCCGTTCATGCTGTCTCTCCCTGTCTCAAAAATAAATAGACGTTAAAAAAAATTTTTAAAAAAATAAAATAGCTCCAGTCATTTTTTACAATTCCATCCAGGTATATTGTTAAAGAAAAAATTATGCAGATCCTTGCTGAAGACTATAAGGAAGACTTTATTCTAGATAATGCCGCAGTTAGAGTTCTGCTGTAGGGGAGAGAGACTGGGCTTAACTTCAGATGGAACAAAGACAGTAGATATACCGCCCAGGAGCAGTGTGAGGTCAGTAAATAGGAAATTACTAAAAGGAAACATTAAGACTGGGGGGATTCTTGCTAGAGTGACTCAACAGGATTCTTGCTGAAGGCTAATCAAGGTGATAAACATGGAGCTTGGGGGATGAGAAATTTGATCAGATATGGAGATGAGGAAAATTTGATAAGCTGATTTAGCTAAAAACAGACTAAGTGGGTCAAGGACAGAGCCCAAGTTCAGAACCTAGTCAGCAAAGGGCTCAGAGAAGCCTGACACAAGTTGGGTCAAAGGAGAGTCTTTGCTGGGGCACCCAGGTGGGTCAGTTGGTTAAGCGTCCAACTCTTGATTTTTTAAAATCAAGCTCAGGTCATGACCTCTTGGATCGTGGGATCAAGCCCTGCATCGGGCTCAGCACTGACAGCATGGAGTCTGCTTGGATTCTCTCTCTCCCTCTCTGCCTCTCCCCTCTTTTCTCTTCCTCTCTCTTGAAATAAATTAATAAACATTTAACAAAAACAAGAGAGAGAGAGAGCATCTTTATCAATATTAAAACCCCTCAATATAACCTTGAAATTATATAACAATCTCTTACTGTTTTATGTTTGACTTTACTTAATAAGGGAGAGAGGAGAATAAACATGATGTGAACCACTCTGTCCACCATCCCCTTTGTCTTAATGGATTTTCTTTTGGTTCTGAGAAACAGAAATCCGCTCAAATTAGCTCAATCACAAAGGACAAATTTTTTTTTTTTTTTATAAGACAACTTTGTGTAACCAAGTCTCATGAAGAATAAGATCCAAGGCCAGGAAAGAATTAAGCAAAACATTTCTCTGTCTCTCTCTTTCTATCTCCTTCTCTCCATTTTTTTTTCTAGGCTGGTTTTTATCTCTAAAAATGAATCTGACTTGACTGTTTGGGTCTGCTGTGCGCTACTGTTCTGAGTCACTTTTGTAAGGGAAAGTAAGCTGATACTCACAGGGAGCAAAATATACCACCCCAAAATATGCCCCTTTGGCAACTGATTATTTTGAGCTGGTTATTTTTAAGAAACAGCAGACACAGGTGAAGCTCTGAAAACTTGGTGAAAGTTACCCTTTTGTAAGAGACATTTACATTTATATGGGAAATCTCCATTTGTCAGGTGTCCTCTGTACCAGGAAGAGAAAGATGACTCTAAATCTTGAGAAATTATTATAAGCGGACAAGACATGGACTTAAAGCCACATAGCAACATTACTCTTGCTTACTGTGCTTTTCCTGGTAATCTCCAATCACTGACTTCCCAGCCTCAACATCTTCTTTTCTCTTTAGCTGAAGATGGTATTTAAGGTGATGCCTTTGACCACTTCGGAGTGTTACTCAGTTTTCTTGAGTGTCTCCCATGTATACAGGAGGTATACATGTTATTAAACTTTTGTTTGCTTATCTCCTATTAATCTGTCTTACATCAATTTGATTACTGACCAGCCAAAAAACTTAGGAGGGAAGAAGAGAAAGTTTTACGTCCCCTACATCTCCTAGATACCAGAGAATTAGGAATTAAGTTCAGATGGAATAATGATAATGCATCTTAAAAATCACACCTAGAAATCTGGCTGATTAAGTCACATAAAATTCATATAACTCCTTTGCCCTTTTAAGAAAACTCATTCCTGTCATCAGCTAATCTAATAAAAGGTTTTTGCTCACATTAGAAGTTATTTATATGCTTATTTTACAATTCTAAAACATGTGGCAGTAAAGTACACGCATAACATAAAATAACTAGAAAATGTTAATAGTTGATTAACCATTAAATTTAAAAAGAGAGCTATGGAAGATAGATTTCATTTTAATGCAGTAAATTTAGAGACTTGACTCCATTTCATTTCTTCTTTTCTAACAATAAATTCTTGCTTTTGGCTATTATTTTTAAAGACCATTCACTTGAACCTTATAGGGGTTATAACGTGGTATTTTAAGGGACTTTTCCTTTGAGAAGGTCCAGGAATTAAATGCATCACTCACTTATGTGAAGTGAGGCAGTAAAGATACACACTGAAGTATCAGGAAATTAAAGATCTGTACTGAAAGCCATGTACAAGCAATACAGGGAACAGGATGACATCTGTTTTATATGTGATACCAGGCTTTTCTACAGGTAAGATTAGGTTTCACAGAGCAAAATTGAATCTATGCAATATTTAGTCAGCTTAGCATTCATTCTGTGATGTTTGTACAGTGGAAAATTTTGCACAATTATTCCCACTCCACTTCCTACATCTTTCCAACCCTCTTCTACAAACCTCCAATGAGACCTTGAGCTTTGAAATCCATTACACTTATGAATAACTCCAAAATGAATGCTCTGTCATTATGAGTGAAAATCATAGTGTACAGATCTCACACAGCAAAGTTAATTCCTATGGCTAATAAATAATAAATACTGTACTTAGCTTTCTTGGCCTAAGTACAATGCTCACTGGGAATTTATAAGTCATTATTTACCACTTAGTAGACACTGAGATTGTGTTATATGTTAGTATGTTGAATTAGCCATGACATCTTCCATTTGTTTCCAGTCAAGACAACAGCCTGTTCCTTTGTCTTAACTCTTCTGACTTCTCTCTCCCACAGTCACTGCCATGGCCTCCATCCCCTTCCCCACCTCCTAGAACTGTCACAACAGCCTCCCCATGGGTCTCCTTGTTCCCCTTGCTTCTCTCATCTAGATGTTGGAATGACGCTACATCACTACTGACTTGATAATCCCCAGAAAATAGTCCAATCTCTCTGAAGCCATACACATCATTTCCTGTTTCCTAATTCTTTGACTCCTTGAAGAAGAAGAAGAAGAAGAAGAAGAAGAAGAAGAAGACGACGACAGGGGGAGGAGGGGGAGACGGAGAGGGAGGGGGAGGGGGAGGAGGAGGAGGAGGAGGAGAAAAGAAGAAAGAAGAGAAACAATAACCTAGAAGAATGCATATCTGAGATCAACAAGTGCTCCATGGTAGAGAGAGGTCCCTCTTCAGATAGGTCCTACCTAAATTACCTCCCTGTACAAGCATTCTCATTAATCCACTGACATTCCACTCAGAGAGACCATACAGATGGGCTGATCTGGCAGACTGTGATGACATTTTATATTCTTTATTGAACCAGAAAATCTTTGCCATAAAAGGGTCTCTGCGTTTCATTGAGTGTGGTCCTAGAAAGGCGCAATACTGCTATAATAAAAACGGCAATTTTAGACTGCAATGTATCATATATTTAATAATGGTGATGCAATCTTAAATAACATCAATATTTGACATTGATTACAATAAAAATATCCTGAGCTCTGAAAAAAAAAACTCTTTATTTTTTAGAAAGAAAAATAATTTTAATTTTCTTGGAATTGTTTAGGCAGCCAGTGTTTAGGATTTCCTTTATCATAGTTACAAAGGAAGATTATTATTTTTTGTTTTGTGTTTCTTTAACTAATCAAATAAGTAGCTGATTTCTATTACTTACCACCTGCAGAAATTTCATTACCACATTGAAAAAGTGAGGAAATCATTCATTAATATGTATATATGCTTTCCTTAAGCAATTTAGGATGGTATATACAACAAGAACTCTTTCCAGATCTCCACCATTGCAAAGCTAAAAAATTATATTGAAATTCAGCTATTTAACCTTCATAAATGAAGTAACCTGCATAGCTAACATTAAATGTTTGATTTAATTTACTTGCACAGGTAACTCACTGAGAAAGCATTTAACCTTAAAGTTAATGATATCAGATCTATTCCACAGTGTATGTGCCTCCAATTGCTTTCTACAGCACTGCACAAACTAATATTAAGTTCTCCTTTTAGTAATATCCATGGGCAGGAGGGACACATTATCCTCAATTATACCTGCATAACATCTTTGTCAACTTCAGGTGCCTTCCACTTCAAGAGCTGTAGGTGAGGAAAGTAGGGGCAGGACCCATTTCACACCAGATAACCTCTGAAAATAGATTCAAGGAGAAACCTTTTAGAGCCAAGCATGTTTTCAATTGCTTCTAAGTCAGAAGAGCTTCCTTTTTCCTTTCGATATTTATACCTCTGCCACCTTTAGCGTGATTGGTTGGGGGAGGGGGGAGGCAGGGCACTTTTTAAGTGAGGGAAGTACCTCTAAAAGCATTAGAAGACTTCTTTGGAGAATTTATTATAATCTCAGAAGGGGGAAGGCTTTTCTAATCATGATTTAAAAACTAAGAGGTCCCAGGGTACCTGGGTGGCTCATTTGGTTAAGCATCCGACTTTGGCTCAAGTCATGATCTTGGGTTCATGGGTTCAAGCCCAGCATTGGGCTCTATGCTGACAGCTCAGAGACTGGAGCCTGCTCGGGATTCTGTGTCTCCCTCTCTCTCTGCCCCTTCCTGTTGGTGTTCTGTCTCTGTCTCTGTCTCTCTCTCTCTCTCTCTCTTAAAAATACATAAACATTAAAAAAAAACATAAAACTAAAAAGTCCTAAGAATATAAAATGGATAAATTTAACCACATACATATCAAACATTTCTGCATAACAAAATTCACTGAAGTGAAAACATGTGCCAAACTACAGGAAAACCACAACCATGTGTCATAAAAGCACTTATCTCTCATTTAATATACAAAGAGTTTCTACATATCAGTTTTAAAAGTCTGATAGCACATTAGAAAAGAGCAAAGAATATGAGCACAGAGTTCACTTTAAAGAAACAAATACGGATCTTGAATGAATGAAATAATGCCCAAGTTCATTCATAGCAAGAGAAATACAAGACATCGGTACTCATTATCAGACTGGCAAGAATACAGAGATTTAATAAGATACTGTAGGTGATATAGAACAACATATACTCTCATAAGGTACTGACAAGTATACAATTTCAAAACTTCTATGGAAGAAAATTTTTCAATATCCAGCAAACTTATAATTATATATGCCCAATAGTTACATTTTTTTTCTAAGTTTATTTATCTTGAGACAAAGCATGAGCAGGGAGAGGTAGAGAGAGAGGGAGAATCCCAAGCAGGCTCCACGATGTCAGCACAGAGAATAATATACCCTATAGGAAAAGACATTCATTGTAACCTTTTTTATAAGAGCGAAATGAGTAAACAACCTAAAATACTCACATTAATGGATCTGATAAAGAATGTACACAAAAGAATACTATGTAGTTATTTAGAAAAGAATTAAGAAGCCATTTACATATTAAAATAAATTGGGGTGCCTGGGTAGCTCAGTCCATTGAGCATCCGACTTTGGCTCTGGTCATGATCTCACGGTTTTTGAGTTCAAGCCCCATGTTGAGCTTTGTGCTGAGAGCCCAAAGCTTCAGATTCTCTCTCCCTCTCTCTCTGCCCCTCCTCTGCTCATGCTCTCCCCAGAAAATAAACATTTATTAAAATAAAATAAAATAAAATAATTTGATCCTTAAGACATACTGTTATGTGTTTTTTTTTTCAATTTAATCTGCAATTTTATTAACGCTATTTTTCTCTCAAACCAAATACTACATGCTGACATTCCCAGTGTCAAGAGGCACAAATACCATGAACCATCTCTATTCTTTGCATCACCAAGGAGTTCTTTCCCCATGTTGTTCTACAGGATGAACAAAAGCTTGAGGTGTACGTTTCAGAAGATAAACTGCTGCATGAAGACCCCCTATGTTCACCCAGACTGTATGCACCTTCCGCCAAACATGTCCCATTCTGGATAATGCCTTGGTAAAGCATTTCTTGTCCTGAGTAAGTAGCACAGCTCGGCCTGTCCCTGGTCTACAGACGCGGCTCATCTCCCGTAGGCAAGCTGGATAAAGGTTCCAGTTTCTCTTTTTGGAGCCCATCCTTTTTCCAAATGGCATGTCTGTTACAATAATGTCCACAGAACCAGTTCTCAATGGCAGATTGCAGATATCCCACTGAACAGCATCTATGGGCAAGCCCCAGGACACTTTGCCTTCTTTAATTTGGCTCTTGGTCAATAAAGATGAGATGTTATTTGCTGCTCTATTCACAGCCAACGGATTATTATCACCAGCAATATGATAACAGTTAGACCATTCAGTAGCCCCCTCTATTGGGATTGCCCCTGTTCCACACATCGGATCAACTATTATATCAGTAGGTTGAGGAGCACAGAGCCTGAGCATCCCGTAGGCAAGAGTAGATCTCAGAGTTGTAAGTCCAAAATGTGTGATATTTCTTCGATGGAGACTCTCTTCTGTCAATGCAATGCCCACAACAATTTCATTATCATGGATGTTCAAAAGAACCTCCACATCAAAGTTGGTCATGTCAGCCTTCCACTTAAAATAATCTTGAACACCACCCCCAAAATCTCTTGCAGCCTCATTTGAGGAAAAGCAGTGTTTTTCTCCTGCCCTGTTGCACGTGACTCTAAACTTCAGCACCTCAGGAGTTTCTTCTTTTGAGCCTTCATCAGTCTCATCTTTGCAAGATGCCAAATCATCCTCTACTAATGTTGATATCTCTTCTTTAATGGCTGGATTTTCGTAATAGTCTAAGATATGGGAATCTAAGGTTTTGTTGGTGAATCCTTTTTTATCATCCCTCTCTTCTGCTTTATCTCCTTGTCCATTATCAATCTTCTCTTTACTTGAATTCTGATTTATCTTTTTGCGCTTTGTTTTTTTTTTTCTTGAAACTGATGTTAACATTCCATACTTTTAAAGGTTCTGACCATGGAAGCTTCCCAGCCAACTCTTCAAAATCCTTTAAAACTTCTCCCTTTGTTTCTTTGAACTGGTAATCTTTAAACTCCTTAACAACCACAAATAAGTTATCAACTGATCTCAGACAATGAACCTGAGCCAGACTTTCCACTGAAATGTCAAAATATATCTTGCCCCGGTCTTTGCTGATTTTGCACGATGACCCCAATTTCTCTCTCACTTCATCTGCAGCTGTTTGCTCAAAACCGGTAGGTACAGTGGCTCCAATAGTGACTTGGAGGTGCTCAGACTCACTTCTGGGACCACTTTCTGTCACTTGTATAGACCTCTGGTTCCCATGAAGGTTCACATCCAGAAGTTGGTTAGTGGCTTCTTGAACATCAGACATGTTGGCAGTGCTTCCAAGATTCCTCATACGGTCCCGGTAGCCAGCGCAGACCCTTCCTGATGCGGCAACCCGCCAGCCCAGCGCGCCCAGGTCACGCCGCCGGACATACTGTTATGTTTTAAAGGAAAAGCAAAGCATGGAACAGTATGTGTAATAATAGCATGCATATATTTGTGTAAAAAATAGGGGAATAAAAAATATTTGATAATAAAGATACCCTATTATAGAGGACACATAATAAACTGATCATTTTAGTTTGCTGCACTGAGAGGTGGGAGGAAAAATCTGTGATGGACATCCTTTATATTTTTTAAAATTTGAAGCTTTTAATTACTATATATACAGAAATAAGTAATTTCACAAATTAAAAGAAGGAAGCAAACAGATAAAGCTATTGCCTAAAATAAAGGCATGTAGATTTTCTATACATTTCACTCATTAAAAGTTTAACTTTTATGGCACAAAGGTAATCAACATTATGTTTTGAAAGAAAAAAATAGGAACACCTTTCTGGAAACAAGTGTTAGAGCTCTTCATGAGAATTCTTTCTAGAGAATTGTAAATGCTTTCTCAGCACTGTCTCCACTCAGTACTTCTTCTCACCTCATGGAATGAGACATCATTGGATAATTTCTCTAGAAAATATCATTAAGGACTTACAACCCTTGCCCAAGATCTGTGTGGAATTAGCCCAGGCCTGCTCAATATCAAATTGTAGACTTTCTCAGGACCTCATTACTATGTTTGTCAATAGGGAGGCCTTGTCTAACCTACAGTCTGGCACTGTGACACAGCATTTTAAATGGGGACCTAGAAAATTCTGGATATAAAATAACAGAATTTTGTAATGTTAGGTTATAGATTTGATATGAAATTAAATATCCTTGGGTGTTTTGGCTATTGTCTTTATGTTTCATTTTGATGTTTGTTTGTTATTTAATATGGAAGCCCTTTAGTTACTGATTGGAGAAAAATTCTAACTCAAAAAACCATGGACTCTTCCCCAAGGTTAAGCCATGGAGAAAACAGGATGGGCAGGAAGAGGCAGGAGTTGGCAGCAAAGGCAAATGTACATGAGGCAGGTGCATGATTGTTTCAATACTGAGTGTGGTCCAGAGATGGATGATGTCTAGGAAGGTGGGAAATAAAATGTGACCCCAATGATTACTAAAAAATATCACTAAACTGCTTGTCTGTTTTTGAAATATAAAGTTATCTCCAGCCCAACAGAACCACAATATGTTTGTTATCATAATTGAAAATAGGTAGTTTTTAAATACCACCTGTAATAGCGACACAGGACAAGTCCGGAGTCCATTTAGTGAAACATAACACATTTAGCCTACACAAGAGAGAAGATACTGATAAAAATAAAAACTCTGCCAGAAAGATAATTCTCTGCATTTACATTTTTGTGGTCATGAAAAATTTTCTTCCTGGCACAAAATCTTTTTCCTCATAGACTCAAGCTGGGCACAATATGTTCCTTCTATATTCTTTTTGTTCCTCCCAGCACATGGTTTGACATTGGTTTGTTGTCATTAGCATCACCTTCAACAAATCATTTCCTTCACTTGTCCAATTACAGACAACATAAAAATGCCTGTCCTCCATGTTTCTTATTTCAACACTGGACTTGACATGACTCTACTCTAAATCACAGAAGCTGCTTGTCAGTTTCTATGACTTAAAGTTAATTTTCACTCGGCTTTCTCTTCTTTTTATTTCACATTTCTTATGGGTAATGGCCAGAGTGAAAATGATGGTTTAAGAGCTTCTCTCCTTCAGACCCCTACCTTCCCCATCACGGATTTATAGCACACTTTTCCTCAGGGAAATTTTAGTATATCTCCCCTCCACTCAACAATAAAAGAGAAAACACTATCATAAACCAATACAGATATCCTCTGACACTCTTTAGGGACAAGGTCCTTCCCTTACACCAAAATGTAGAACAGCTACCACAATCAATGAAGAAAATAGCGCATTTGATGTCCTCAGGAAATCACTACTGTTTCTAATTCATTTCATTCTATGGCTCCCAAAACAGGCTTAGAGATACACATGCAAAAAGTCAACTACCTCTGTGACTGCAGTCAAGGTAAATACACAACAATATCAGCAAATCAAGGAAGTGAGAGATCACTCTCCTTTCAATTTGAAGAAAGACATTTTACTGAAGAAGAGAAAAGCTAAGTAACTTGAATTTTACTAAATTAGTTGTGTCTTTTTAATTCTTATTTTCTGCATAATAGCAGCAATGAAAATATGGGTTAACTACTCAAAGCAGAAAATCAACTCATGAAAAATTTTGCATATCTTGTTTCAGTGCATGTTGTCTTAGCCTCTCTCTAGGTCACCGGGTCTTCATTGGGAAATTCCATTTTCCTGTTTCCTTTTTTCGCCCTCCTTTTTAAGGTTTATAAATGCCTGATTTGCAGTACACACTTGTAGATTTCTATGGGAACCAGGATTCACCTTGAAATATAAGGTAATATTCTAACCAGTGTTCTGAAACACCTCCGGGGTCCCTATGTAGCATGCTCAAGCTATTACTGTCGGGCTTTTATGGGTGAATTTCAGAGTTCCCTTGGATTCGTTGAAAATGTGAGTGTACTGAAGATGAAACATCTTTCACTGCCAATGTCTCCTACCTGTATATACTTTATCTTTGATCTTGTGTGTTACTTTCTCTAAGGAAAAAATAATATCATCATAACTTAAACTCCAGAAATTTACTTCCAACTGAATTTATACTACCCCCAAATTTAAACTCCAGCCATTTTATAAAATCCAGAATAAAAAACATATTCATCAGGAGCAATAGTGTTTCAATCCCCAAGACAATCTCAAGTACCAATGCTTTTATAATTTGTTAATTAACTATAACATCTTAGACAAAAATAATTGATTTAAACAATTTCTTCTTCATGTTAGTTCCTATGTTGGGAATACCAGCATGCACTGATTTAGAGAAATATCCAAAACCATTTCACTGAGGGAAATATGTTCCTTATATTGCAGGAATACTATTTAATCCTGTATTTTTCAACAGTGTTTGATGTGAACCTCCTGGGTTTATTTTAAATTTTTTAATTAAAAACAATTTTTTTAGAGAGAGTTACACAAGCAGGGGAGAGGAGCAGTGGAAGAGAAAGAGAGACAGAAGCCCAAGTAGGCTCCACACTCACTGCAGAGCCTGACATGGGGTTTAATCCCACTACTGCAAGATCATGACCTTAGTCAAAACCAAGAGTCAGATGCCCAATCAACTGAGCCACCCAGTTGCCCCTGAAACTCCTGTTTTAAAGGACCCTGGATTGAAGATGGTGGCGTAGGAGGACGCTGGGCTCACCGCGTCCTGCTTCCACCTACACCTGCCTAAATAACCCAGAAAACCGCCAGAAGATTAGCAGAACGGAGTCTCTGGAACCAAGCGCAGATGAGAGGCCCACGGAGGAGGGTAGGAAGGGCGGCGAGGCGGTGCGCGCTCCACGGACTGGCAGGAGGGAGCCGGGGCAGAGGGGTGGCCCAACGGCCAAGCAGAGCCCCAAGTCTGGCTGGCAAAAGCTGAGGGGCCGGATGGAGGGTGTTCCGACAGCAAGCGGGACTTGACATCTGGAAGGTTATAAGCAAACAGCTCTGCTCAGAGAACAGGAGGGCTGGAAGACAACGAGAGAGAGAGGTGTTGAGCCCCGGACAACAGAGATCAGCTTGGTGGGGAATAAAGGCGCTGGCCAGCGCCATCTCCCTCGCCCATCCCCCAGCCAAAATCCCAAAGGGAACCAGTTCCTGCCAGGGAATTGGCTTTCACCACGCAAACACCCAACGATGTTCTTCTGCGGATCCATCCCTCCAGCGGGTCTGACTCCCTCCCGGAGCCACAGGGCCCCTCCCGAAGCGGATCTCCGAAGGAAAAACGAGCTGAGCCTGCCCCTCCCGCCCCTGTGCACCTTGCCGATCCACCACAGCTAATATGCCAGATCCCCAGCACCACAAGCCTGGCAGTGTGAAAGCAGCCCAGACTGGCCATACCACCCCACAGTGAATCCCGCTCCTAGGAGAGGGAAAGAGAAGGCACACACCAGCCTGACTGTGGCCCCAGCGGTGGGCTGGGAGCAGACATCAGGTCTGACTGAGGCCCCGCCCACCAACGCAAGTTATTCAAGACAGCACAGGGGAAGTGCCCTGCAGTTCTGCACCACTCCAGGGACTATCCAAAATGACCAAACAGAAGAATTCCCCTCAGAAAAACCTCTAGGAAATAATGACAGCTAACGAACTGATCAAAAACGATTTAAACAATATAACAGAAAGTGAATTTAGAATAATAGTCATAAAATTAATCGCTGGGCTTGAAAACAGTATAAAAGACAGCAGAGAATCTATTGCTGCAGAGATCAAGGGACTACAAAACAGCCAGGAGGAGCTAAAAAATGCTATTAATGAGCTCAAAATAAAATGTAGATGACCACGGCTCGAATTGAAGAGGCAGAGGAGAGACTAGGTGAACTAGAACATAAAATTATGGAAAAAGAGGAAGCTGAGAAAAAGAGAGATAAAAAAAATCCAGGAGTATGAGGGAAAAATTAGAGAACTAAGTGATGCACTAAAGAGAAATAATCTACGCATAATTGGTATTCCAGAGGAGGAAGAGAGAGGGAAAGGTGCTGAAGGTGTACTTGAAGAAATAATAGCTGAGAACTTCCCTGATCTGGGGAAGGAAAAAGGCATTGAAATCCAAGAGTCACAGAGAACTCGCTTCAGACATAACTTGAATCGATCTTCTGCATGACATATCATAGTGAAACTGGCAAAATACAAGGATAAAGAGAAAATTCTGAAAGCAGCTAGGGATAAACATGCTCTAACATATAAAGGGAGACCTATAAGACTCGTGACTGATCTCTCTACTGAAACTTGGCAGGCCAGAAAGGAATGGCAGGAAATCTTCAATGTGATGAACAAAAAAAATATGCAGCCAAGAACCCTTTATCCAGCAAGTCTGTCATTTAGAATAGAAGGAGAGATAAAGATCTTCCCAGACAAACAAAAACTGAAGGAATTCGTCACCACTAAACTAGCCCTACAAGAGATCCTAAGGGGGATCTTGTGAGACAAAGTAACAGAGACATCGCTACAAGCATGAAACCTACAGACATCACAATGATTCAAAACACATATCTTTCAATAATAACACTGAATGTAAATGGACTAAATGCGCCAACCAAAAGACATAGGGTATCAGAATGGATAAAAAAAAAAAAACAAGACCCATCTATTTGCTGTCTACAAGAGACTCATTTTAGAGCTGAGGACACCTTCAGATGGAGAGTGAGGGGATGGAGAACTATTTATCATGCCACTGGAAGTCAAAAGAGAGCTGGAGTGGCCATACTTATATCAGGCAAACTAGACTTTAAATTAAAGGCTATAACAAGAGATGAAGAAGGGCATTATATAATAATCACAAGGTCTATCCATCAGAAGAGCTAACAATTATAAATGCCTATGTGCCAAATACAGGAGCCCCCAAATATATAAAACAATTACTCACAAACATAAGCAACCTTATTGATAAGAATATGGTAACTGCAGGGGACTTTAACACTCCACTTACAAAAATGGATAAATCATCTAGACACATGGTCAATAAAGAAACAAGGGCCCTAAATGATACATTGGATCAGAGGGACTTGACAGATATATTTAGAACCCTGCATCCCAAAGCAACAGAATATACTTTCTTCTCAAGTACGCATGCAACATTCTCCAAGATAGATCACATACTGGGTCACAAAACAGCCCTTCATAAGTATACAACAATTGAAATCATGCCATGCATACTTTCAGACCACGATGCTATGAAGCTTGAAATTAACCACAGGAAAAAGTCTGGAAAACCTCCAAAAGCATGGAGGTTAAAGAACACCCTACTAAAGAATGAGTGGGTCAACCAGGCAATTAGAGAAGAAATTTAAAAATATATGGAAAAAAACGAAAATGGAAATACAACAATCCAAACACTTTGGGATGCAGCGAAGACAGTCCTGAGTGGAAAATACATTGCAATCCAGGCCTATCTCAAGAAACAAGAAAAATCCCAAATACAAAATCTAACAGCACACCTAAAGGAAATAGAAGCAGAACAGCAAAGGCAGCCTAAATCCAGCAGAAGAAGAGAAATAATAAAGATGAGAGCAGAAATAAACAATATAAATCTAAAAAAACTGTAGAGCAGATCAACGAAACCAAGAGTTGTTTTTCTGAAAAAATAAACACAATTGGTAAACCTCTAGCCAAGCTTCTCAAAAGCAAGAGGGAGATGACCCAAATAGATAAAATCAGGAATGAAAATGGAATTATTACAACCAATCCCTCAGAAATACAAGCAATTATCAGGGAATACTATGAAAAATTATATGCCAACAAATTGGACAACCTGGAAGAAATGGACAAATTCTTAAACACCCACACACTTCCAAAACTCAAACAGGAAGAAATAGAAAGCTTCAACAGACCCATAACCAGAGAAGAAATTGAATCAGTTATCAAAAATCTCCCAACAAATAAAGGTCCAGGACCAGATGGCTTCCCAGGGGAATTCTACCACACATTTAAAGCAGAGATAATACCTATCCTTCTCAAGCTATTCCAAAAAAGAGAAAGGGAAGGAAAACTTCCAGACTCATTCTATGAAGCCAGTATTACTTTGATTCCTAAACCAGAGACCCAGCAAAAGAAGAGAACTACAGGCCAATATCCCTGATGAATATGGATGCAAAAATTCTCAATAAGATACTAGCAAATCGAATTCTACAGCATATAAAAAGAATTATTCACCAGGATCAAGTGGGGTTCATTCCTGGGATGCAGGGCTGGTTCAACATTCGCAAATCAATCAATGTGATACATCACGTTAATAAAAGAAAAGATAAGAACCATATGTTCCTGTCAATCGATGCAGAAAAGGCATTTGACAAAATTCAGCAACGTTTCTTAATAAAAACCCTCAAGAAAGTCGGGATAGAAGGAACATACTTAAACATCATAAAAGCCATTTATGAAAAGCCCACAGCTAACATCATCCTCAATGGGGAAAAACTGAGAGCTTTCTCCCTGACATCAGGAACACGACAGGGATGTCCACTCTCCCCACTGTTGTTTAACATAGTGTTGGAAGTTCTAGCATCTGCAATCAGACAACGAAAGGAAATCAAAGGCATCAAAATTGGCAAAGATGAAGTCAAGCTTTCACTTTTTGCAGATGACATGATACTATACATGGAAAATCCGATAGACTCCACCAGAAGTCTGCTAGAACTGATACATGAATTCAGCAAAGTTGCAGGATACAAAATCAATGTACAGAAATCAGTTGCATTCTTATAAACTAATAATGAAGCAACAGAAAGACAAATAAAGAAACTGATCACATTCACAATTGCACCAAGAAGCATAAAATACCTAGGAATAAACCTAACCGAAGATGTAAAATATCTGTATGCTGAAAACTATAGAAAGCTTATGAAGGAAATTGAAGAAGATACAAAGAAATGGAAAGACATTCCGTGCTCATGGATTGGAAGAATAAATATTGTCAAAATGTCAATACTACCCAAAGCTATCTACACTTTCAATGCAATCCCAATCAAAATTGCACCAGCATTCTTCTTGAAGCTAGAACAAGCAATTCTAAAATTCATATGGAACCACAAAAGGCCCCGAATAGCCAAAGCAATTTTGAAGAAGAAGACCAAAGCAGGAGGCATCACAATCCCAGACTTTAGCCTCTACTACAAAGCTGTCATCATCAAGACAGCATGGTATTGGCACAAAAACAGACACATAGACCAATGGAATAGAATAGAAACCCCAGAACTAGACCCACAAACGTATGGCCAACTAATCTTTGACAAAGCAGGAAAGAACATCCAATGGAAAAAAGACAGTCTCTTTAACAAATAGTGCTGGGGGAACCGGACAGCAGCATGCAGAAGGTTGAAACTATACCACTTTCTCACACCATACACAAAAATAAACTCAAAATGGATAAAGGACCTGAATGTGAGACAGGAAACCATCAAAACCCTAGAGGAGAAAGCAGGAAAAGACCTCTCTGACCTCAGCCGTAGCAATTTCTTACTTGACACATCCCCAAAGGCAAGGCAATTAAAACCAAAAATGAACTACTGGGACCTTATGAAGATAAAAAGCTTCTGCACAGCAAAGGAAACAACCAACAAAACTAAAAGGCAACCAACGGAATGGGAAAAGATATTTGCAAATGACATATCGGACAAAGAGCTAGTATCCAAAATGTATAAAGAGCTTACCAAACCCCACACCTGAAAAACAAATAACCCAGTGAAGAAATGGGCAGAAAACATGAATAGACACTTCTCTAAAGAAGACATCCGGATGGCCAACAGGCACATGAAAAGATGCTCAACGTTGCTCCTCATCAGGGAAATACAAATCAAAACCACACTCAGATATCACCTCACGCCAGTCAGAGTGGCCAAAATGAAGAAATCAGGAGACTATAGATGCTGGAGAGGATGTGGAGAAACGGGAACCCTCTTGCACAGTTGGTGGGAATGCAAACTGGTGCAGCCACTCTGGAAAACAGTGTGGAGGTTCCTCAGAAAATTAAAAATAGACCTATCCTATGACCCAGCAGTAGCACTGCTAGGAATTTACCCAAGGGATACAGGAGTACTGATGCATAGGGGCACTTGTACCCCAGTGTTTATAGCAGCACTCTCAACAATAGCCAAATTGTGGAAAAAGCCTAAATGTCCATCAACTGATGAATGGATATAGAAATTGTGGTTTATATACACAATGGAGTACTACGTGGCGATGAAAAACAATGAAATATGGCCCTTTGTAGCAACATAGATGGAACTGTGGAGTGTGATGCTAAGTGAAATAAGCCATACAAAGAAAGACAGATACCATATGTTTTCACTCTTATGTGGATCCTGAGAAACTTAACAGAAACCCATGGGGGAGGGGAAGGAAAAAAACAAAAGAGGTTAGAGTGGGAGAGAGCCAAAGCATAAGAGACTGTTAAAAACTGAGAACAAACTGAGGGTTGATGGGGGGTGGGAGGGAGGGGAGGGTGGGTGATGGGTATTGAGGAGGATACCCTTTGGGATGAGCACTGGGTGTTGTATGGAAACCAATTTGACAATAAATTTCATATATTGAAAAAATAAATTAAAAAAAATAAATACCTATAATTAGGAGAAGCCAAAAAAAAAAAAAAAGGACCCTGTGCTCTCACTATAGCAGCCAACAGCCACACATGTCTAGAAACGTACTAGAAATGAGCCTAGTCAGAACCGACGTGTGCTGTAAATGTAAAATACACATTGAATTTTAAAAACTTAGTATGCATTCACACCAAAAAAAAAAAAAAGATATGTATATGAGGTGATAAATGTGTTAATTAACCTGATGGGGGGAAATTCTTTCATAATGTTTATGTGTATCAAACCATCATGTTGTACACATTAAATATCTTACAATTTTATTTGTAAATTATACTTCAAGAATACTGAAAGAAGAGGCTCCTGGGTGGCTCAGTTGGTTAAGCATCTGACTTTGGCTCAGGTCATGATTTCACAGTTTGTGGGTTCAAGTCCCATGTCAGGCTCTGTGCTGACAGCTCAGAGCCTGAAGCCTGCTTTGGATTCTGTGTCTCCTTCTCTCTCTGAACTCCCAGCCCCTCAAAAATAAATAAATATTAAAAATTTTTAAAAAGAAGACTGAAAGAAGTTAAAAATTTAGTATACATAAAGGAATGTAAAATATCTCACCAATAATATTTATACAAGTTATATGTTGAAATGATAAAATTTTGAATGTATTGGGCTAAATAAAATATATTATTAAAATTAGTTTCACTTGATTATTTTTTCACTTTTTTGATATAACTATAAAAACAATCATGGCCTGAGCTGAAGTTGGATGCTCAACCAAGTGAACCACCCAGGTGCCCCCTATAAAAAATTTTTAAATTTGATTTTTAGCTCATATTATATTTCTGCTGGAGAATCCTGATATAGACATTTGAATAGTATCATGCAACGGTTAGGATCATTGTTCTTAACTACCATATCCCAAGGCCTAGGATATGTTCTAAATAACCCCAGTCCCTGGCATAATAGGCACTCAGTAAATATTTATTAAAAATAATAATAAATAAAAGTAAATAACTTCTTAACTATCAAGTATATTTCCTCCACAGAAATCAAAATGTTCCACAAGTATGTAGAAATAAATAATTACCATGTTTGAGACCTATAGGAAGACAAGTGCTAAGAGAGAAAAATGGCAAAGTGAATAAATTGTGCTTAAAACAAAGAATAAGTATTGGTTGAGTTGCAAAACCAAAGCTAAAGAAGGGAGAAATATTTGTAAGGTGTAAGAAATGTGATAAAGAACATCTATGTATTGTTTCTAAGGAAGGTGACAAAGTAATTGAAAGATCAATGTATCTTTTTAAAATTTGGGCCATTTAGGGGCACCTGGGTGGTTCAGTTGGTTGAGTGTCCGACTTCGGCTCAGGTCATGATCTCACAGTTTGTGGGTTCGGGCCCTGTGTCTGGCTCTGTGCTGACAGCTTGCTCAGAGCCTGGAGGCTACTCCGGATTCTATCTCCCTTTCTCTCTGCCCCTCCCCTACTCACACTCTGTCTCTGTCTGTCAAAAAAAAATAATAATAATAAACATTAAAAAAATTGGGGGGGCATTTATTTTGAGAGTAATTTATGCAAAATCATGATTTAAGGAAGTTAAATTAAAATTTGACTCTAATAAATGTAATAGTCCTAAATGGTATGAAAAGAAAAAATGGCTTAAAGGGTACAAAATGCTGAAAGTGACATCATACCTAAGCCTTGTTTTTAGAACTTTAACCTAGAAACAAATATCCATCAGTTTTACTAGCTATTAGAGATAAGTTGAGGGGCACCTGGGTGGCTCAGACAGTTAAGCATCAAGCTCTTGATTTTGGCTCAGGTCATGATCTCATGGTTCATGAGTTCAAGTCCTGCATTGGGCTCTGTGTTGACAGCACAGAGCCTGTTTGGGATTCTCTCTCTCCCCCTCTCTCTGCTCCTCCCTGCTCACAAACACACACCCTGAATATTAATAAACAAACTTAAATAAAGAAATAAGTTGAAACTGAATTATTTATCATAAGGGGAAATTCTAAATGTTAAAAAAACAAATTAGGCAAATATCTAATAAAAGAGAAACCTCTTGAGTTGGTTCTGTTTGTGAAGTAACAGGACACTAAATATCTAAAAGGATGTAATGGTATTATTGACTAATGTAGATATGGTGCTTCATATATGCCAGGCATGGTCCTAAGCAATTTATATAAATTAACTCATTTGGTTTTCATAAGAATTTCATGGTATAAGGGCTATGATTATCCCTATTTTATAGATAAGAAAAGTAAAACAAGAGGCCAACCAACTTGACCAAGCTAAACACAGCTGAGTTGCATAGCCTGAATCCAAACCCAGGCAGCGTAGCTTCAGTAACCTTGCTTCTAATCACTCTGCTACACATTTAGGAGAACCTGTCTCATGATAAGTGATTTATGCAAACTATTCACTTAATGTTTGCACATTCCTAGGAGGAGGTACAATATTAGCAGTTTATTTAAAAAAATTTTTTAATGTTTTTATTTATTTTTGGGACAGAGAGAGACAGAGCATGAGCAGGGGAGGAGCAAAGAGAGAGGGAGACACAGAATCTGAAGTAGACTTTAGGCTCTGAGCTGTCAGCACAGAGCCCAACGTGGGGCTTGAACTCACAGACGGTGAGATCATGACCTGAGCCAAAGTCGGATGCCCAACCAACTGAGCCACCCAGGCACCCCAATTATTAGCAGCTTAAAAATTAGGAGATCATTGGGGCACCTGGGTGGCTCAGTTCGTTAAGTGTCCGACTTCAGCCCGGGTCACGATCTCGCGGTCCGTGAGTCCGAGCCCCGCGTCAGGCTCTGGGCTGATGGCTCAGAGCCTGGAGCCTGCTTCCGATTCTGTGTCTCCCTCTCTCTCTGCCCCTTCCCCATTCATGCTCTGTCTTCCTCTGTCTCAAAAATAAATAAACGTTAAAAAAAATTTTTTTTTTAAATAAAAAAAAAAATTAGGAGATCAGAATTCAGAGAAGTTAAGTCACTTGTCCAAAATAACCCATTAGGATTAGAATCAAGACTTGAATTTAGATCCATCACTCTCTTTCCACTAGCTGCTCAATCATACTGAAAAAATAGAACCGGAATGAACAATAGAAACTATGAATAAACTTTTTATTTCTAAGCACCTGCCCATGACCCAATTTGATTAAGGCAGATTACTTAGACAACCTGTACCAAGCATTCTGAAATATTTTCTCTTGTGAAAATAAAATATTCAATCTATTAATAACAGACTATTTTCTTTTAGATACATTTCTCTGGTGAAGTTGCACAGACGTGTACTCTTTTACTATAAATTCTTATTTTCAAATCTTACAGTATCTGCTGAAGTACAAAATGGTGTATACAAAGCTATGAACAATACAAGGATAGAACGCAGCACCTTGGAGAGCTACACCGAGTTATCCTCTGCCTCTTCCACAAAGGATTGCTGGATTTTGAGAAAGTATTTGCAAGCTGCAGAAAGCTCTTCTCCCAAACAAAGCAAATGTTCCATATTCCTTGCAACCTGAACCATAAATACATAAACAATCTCAAAGGTCAGTGAACAGCTAAAACAGTGAGCTACATGGTCATCTCATTTATTTTTTCTTTAAGAAATACAATCAGGAGAAAGCAAAGGAACTAATGCTAATTGTGCCAAAGAATTAGAATGCTGGAAAGTTAGAAATGAAAAGTTATGCTTCCCCTAGTAACTATAACTTGGCATATTCTATATAAGGACATAAATATAACAGCAAATATAGTACATAAAATACTATCATGTGTGCAAGGAACGAATAACAATAGCTGGGAGGATCATAATTTTGACTTTCTTGACTTTTATGAGTTTAAATTCTCAGCCACAATGTTGCATTAATACATACACGTTTTTTAACCAACCTTGACTTAATTTTTTGCCTCTTTCTATGCAATCGTCCTCTGAGTTTTCTTGGCACTATTTTGGCTAAAGCAGTAATATTTGAATACTGACCTTCCAATTTGATTTGGATTCAAGTCTTGACCTTTAAGGGGAAAAAATGGGAGGAGTGAATATTTCATCCTGGAACTCATTAAACAAGGGAAAGAAAGTAAAGGCAAAGCTTTCAGCTGTGCATGATTGCTAAACAGTGTGAGAATGCAGACACCACTAAATAAAACAAGTCACGCGTCAGGCCAGAAAAAAAGCTGAAGCAATCATTTAAACCTGCACACTGCTGTTTTTTATTTAATGCTGAGAGGTGTTTACAATGCTGGGATTGTTGGAGAAAGGTTAATCCAGATGAGTAAAAGAGTAGCAGTATATGAGACTGTTTCACACCAGCTCTTTGCAGTGAATATTTTAGTAACCATTGCGAAGCCATGTCAGCAGTGCAACCATCAAATGAAACAGGAAAGAAAGCAAATACTACCCTAAAGAATGAATTTTGATTTAAAAGAGAAGCAGAGGCATTCATTGCCCTCTGCTGTAGTGATGATGGGGTAGAAAACAGTTTCCATCAGAGTAAAGTGCTCTTTTTTAGCTCCTATATTCTCAATTCACCATCCTATTTGTGAATTTGAGAGGTAGGGAGGAGTAAAAACCTCCACTCATTCTCCTTCCAACTTTCATTTGGTTTCTTTCCCCCCATGAGTTTCAAACTATAGTAGCAATTCTCTCCTTGGAGAGTATTACCTTACCTCTGCATCAAGCTATGTCAAAAACTATTCAATATTCTAAGCAGCTCCGCCAGGGCACATGTTCCTGTCTTATTTCCTTCCCTGAAAAGAATCTGTATTGATCTCTCCAAAACCTTGGGGCCAAATGAAAATAGCAGGGGAGGCATTCTGTAGGGGAAAAATGCAGATTTGTACTGTCCCCTCCCTTTTTTTTTCTTGCTCTCCAGAATATCAGTGCAGACAGAGCAATATTGGAAACTCAAGGATAGTTTCTTTCTTCCTTCTTCCCCAAGGCTATGTTAATAGCAGCATTTGTGTTCCTGCCTTTACAGCTTTAGGACCAAAGATCAATGAGAGTCATGTTTCAACTTTTCCTTTGAAAGAACCGCTGCCCAATCCATAAATAAAATGCAAATTTCCCCAACTGTGGTTCAGTGTTACTGATTTCTGTAAATAATTACTTCAGCAATTCAAAATTTGATTTTTTTGTGCCCAGTTAACATTGTTGATAATTTTGAACCCTGTTAAAGAAAACATTTGGACATTTGTTAAAGATAGTAAGGCAGGCTTTATACAAGGAGTGCTACTGCATTTGCATTTTGTATTAGAGGTAAGAGATTAAGCTCACCTCAGAATACAAGAAGTGGAGATTTATAACTGTTGGGGAAGAAGAGCTTCCTCTGCCCTATCATCCTTCTACCTGGACTTAGAATCAAATTGACATCAGACAGATTAACAGAAGAAAATCAAATTTAATAGGAATACATATGGGGAATTCACACAGATATGAAATTCTAAAGACAGTGAGGCAACATGAAGCCTATAGGAGCTAAGGAGAGGGGTAGACTCTGAGGATACAAAGGGGAGGAAGATCTTTAGCAAGAAGGTGAAAGGAGATGTTTGGAAAAACAAAGGTTGCTTTATTATGCAGATAAGTTTCTTAGGTAAAGGGGAGTCTTTGTTAACAATAGCTTTCTTCCTGGTACAGGCTCTCCTTTCGAATATAGAGTTAGTCAGATGAGGGGGAGGCAGAGAGCTTTTCCAACATCTGCTGGATTTTAACTACTTTTAACTCAAAATAATCTGTAGGCCACCATCTTGAGGCAGCCTGCCCTTTGTTGCTAAATAGCCAAGGAGCAGGGTAGGGTCAATAGGTAAAAAATTACTAAGAAGAATCATAAGGATAAGGGGACTATGTCAAGGGCTAAACTAATTTGCCAGAATTTTTGCTGAAGGCAGGCAAAGATGATAGGATGTCAAGGGTGGAAGATAAGGAATCTAAACAGATCATCATGAGTGGTCATTTACCAAGAATGGGGTAAGAAATTTGAGCAAAATGTCCAAGGTGGGGAATTTTCAATAAAATGACCCAGCAGCAGAATTCTTGCTAAAACTGGACTGAGTAAAAAATGGAGCCCAAGACGGGGCGCCGGGGTGGCGCAGTCGGTTAAGCGTCCGACTTCAGCCAGGTCACGATCTCACGGTCCGTGAGTTCGAGCCCCGCGTCAGGCTCTGGGCTGATGGCTCGGAGCCTGGAGCCTGTTTCCGATTCTGTGTCTCCCTCTCTCTCTGCCCATCCCCCGTTCATGCTCTGTCTCTCTCTGTCTCAAAAATAAATAAAAAACGTTGAAAAAAAAAATTAAAAAAAAAAAAAATGGAGCCCAAGAGAGACTCAAAAAGAGGACTAGAAGGATCCTAATTAATGTTTGGTCAAAAAGGAGAGTCAACTCAATTTTTAAAATTACCTCACTTTTAAAATTAACTGTAAATGGGCAGAAAACATAAACAGACACTTCTCTAAAGAAGACATCCAGATGGCCAACAGGCACATGAAAAGATGCTCAACATCGCTTCTCATCAGGGAAATACAAATCAAAACCACACTTAGATATCACCTCACGCCAGTCAGAGTGGCCAAAATGAACAAATCAGGAGACTATAGATGCTGGAGAGGATGTGGAGAAACAGGGACCCTCTTGCATTGTTGGTGGGAATGCAAACTGGTGCAGCCACTCTGGAAAACAGTGTGGAGGTTCCTCAAAAAATTAAAAATAGATCTACCCTATGACCCGGCAATAGCTCTGCTAGGAATTTACCCAAGGGATACAGGAGTGCTGATGCATAGGGGCACTTGTACCCCAATGTTTATAGCAGCACTTTCAACAATAGCCAAATTATGGAAAGAGCCTAAATGTCCATCAACTGATGAATGGATAAAGAAATTGTGGTTTATATACACAGTGGAATACTACGTGGCAATGAGAAAGAATGAAATCTGGCCTTTTGTAGCAATGTGGATGGAACTGGAGAGTGTTATGCTAAGTGAAATAAGTCATACAGAGAAAAACAGATATCATATGTTTTCACTCTTATGTGGATCCTGAGAAATTTAACAGAAGACCATGGTGGAGGGGAAGGAAAAAAAAAAGTTAGAGAGGGAGAGAGCCAAACCATAAGAGACTATTAAAAACTGAGAATAAACTGAGGGTTGATAGGGAGTGAGAGGGAAAGGAGAGTAGGTGACAGGCACTGAGGAGGGCACCTGTTGGGATGAGCACTGGGTGTTATATGGAAACCAATTGGACAATAAATTTCACATTAAAAATAATTAAATTAAATTAAATTAAATTAAAATTAAATTAAATTAACTGTAGGAGCTTCTGGGTAGCTTAGTTGGTTGAGCATCAGACTCTTGATTTTGGTTCAAGTCATGATCCCAGGGTCATGGGATTGAACCCTTTATGGGGCTCTGTGCTGGGTGTGGAGCCTGTTTAAGATTCTCTCTCAGCCTCTCCCTCTGCCCCCTCCCCTGCTTTGACTCTCTCTCTCTCTAAAAAATAAAAAATAATAAAATAAAATTGACTGCATATTTGTAGAGAAGAAAAGGAAAATATGACCATATTACCCTGCCAATATACTACTCTGATATGTATTGCAAGCAAATGTATTTTTGATAATATAATTTTTATATTAATGATTATTTTCAAAACAAATTTTATTAATAAAATAATCCCAATATCTACTACATTAAGCAATGCCAGAGGCAAGGAAAGAATCAAATACCCTAAACAAATTTGATAACTGGCTTAGTATCTGAATAATATATTAATAAAATATTATACTTATGAAATGTTTTATATTTTTAAGAGATGATTTATTTTATTTATTTTATTTTGAGAGAGAGAGAGAGAGAGAGAGAGAGAGAGAGAGAGGGAGATAGAGCAGGGGAGGGGCAGAGAGAGGGAGAGCCAGAGAATCCCAAGCAGGCTCTACACTGTTAGCAGGTAGCCTGATGTGGGGTTCAAACTCACAAACCATGAGGATCATGACCTGAGCCAAAACCAAGAGCTGGACCTTAACCAACTGAGCCACCTAGACACCCTGAAGTGCTTTATATTTTGTTATTTTCACATTATACTGTCAGAGAGCCCTCTTGCTCAATTATAGATCCCAATAATTAAAACCAAAAATAGATAAGGTTAACTCATGCTCTGACACCCACCGTTCTTATTTCTTATTGTACTTATTTGAAGCATTTATGAAAATGTTATGCAACGACTGGGGCATTTTAACTACCAGGCCAGAAATGCCCTGATAGCAGTGAGATGCCTAAAAAATAAAAAATAGAATAGCACACCCCACCCTCCTCTTCCTCTGCCCATACTGATGGGCTGACCACATACTGACCCCCACTTATGATCATGCAATCTCTGCCTGCTCTCTTATGCATACCATCTGAAACTTTCCCCATAAAATTTTAGGTATCTATCTTGCAGGTGGAGAGGTTAGTTGCTAAGGCTTGACCCTGCCACGTCCCCCAGCTGCTGGCACCCAAAATAAATGTCTTGCTCTTTTCCAAACCCTCATCTCTTAAGTTATTATCTTCTTTTGAGTTGTCTAGCTACAGTGTTGGCAAATCCAGCCCACAGCTATGCTTTCAATTTGTCCAGCCCCCTTAGGATTCCTGGGGACAGAGCAGTTGACCCCAGCAGCAAACTAGGAGTCAATGTTCATTTCCTGAATTAGTGGTTAAGATTAATTGGTAAAAAAATATTAATGATAACTTAAGTTTACTGAATGTTAATAAATATCAAGCCCCATACAGCTTACTATGAATATTAACTCACCTGATTCTTTTTAGATTGACACCATCATTACTCCCATTTAACAATAAGAAAACCGAGGCAAGGAGTATTACAAAGATATTCAGTGTTAGAGTTAGGATTCAAACTCAGATGTGGTATAATACATATCCATAATTTCACTTGCTCATTTATATATTTTTACAAAACAAGAGAGCAAATCTTATTTCTACTTGACAGATACGCAAACTATAGAAAGAGAAGGAATGACATAAAAGGTCATCCAGCTAAGTATGGATAGGGACTAATATCCAGTATATGATTCCTGTAAATGCATCGGTCTCTTAACATAAATTTCATGTGCTTTATTTTTTTTTTTTAATTTTTTTTAACGTTTGTTTTTGAGACAGAGAGAGACAGAGCAGGGGAGGGGCAGGGAGAGAGGGAGACACAGAATCTGAAACAGGCTCCAGGCTCTGAGCTGTCAGCACAGAGCCCGACGCAGGGCTTGAACTCACAGACCGTGAGATCATGACCTGAGCCAAAGTTGGACGCTTAACCGACCAAGCCACCCAGGCGCCCCCAATTTCATGTGCTTTAAATATGCATGGTTTAAATGTCCTTTTAATTATGACTGTGAGTTAATACTTGGAGAAATTAAACTTCATAACACCAAAAAAGGCAAATTAAAGTAAGCTACCAATCACATCACTGAATAGATCATCCAGACAGAAAATCAATAAGAGAACAGTAGCCTCAAATAACACATTAGACCAGATGGGCTCAAACATATATACACATATACGCAACATTCTATCCCGAAAGAGCAGGATATACACACTTCTCAGGTGCACATATAATATTCTCCAGGATAGATCCTGTGTTAGGTCACAAAACAAGTCTCAATAAATTCAGGAAGATTGGAATCATATCAATCATCTTTCCCAAAAATAGTATGAAATCAAGTACAAGAAGAAAACTGAAAAAATCACAAGTATACGGAGATTAAACAGCATGCTACTTAATAACTAATGGGTCAATTAAGAAATCAAAAGAGAAATAAAACAATAACTTGAAATGGATGAAAATGTAAATATAACATATCAAAATTTATGGGATGCAACAAAAAGAGTTCTAAGAAGAAAGTTCACAGCAATGCAGGCCTCCTTCAAGAAACAAGAAAAATCTCAGTGCACCTGAGTGGCTCAGTCACTTAACCATCTGACTCTTGATTTTGGCTCAGGTCATGATCTCACACTTCATGAGATTGAGCTGTTGGGCTACCTACTAACAGTGCAGAGTCTGCTTGGGATTCTCTCTCTATCCCTCTCTCTGCCCCTCTCCCCCAAATAAATAAACATTAAAAAAAAAGAAACAAGAAAAATCTCAAATAAACTATCTAACTTTGGAACCAGAAAAAGAAGAACAAAGTCCAAAGTTTGTAAAAGGAAGGAAATAATAAGGATAAGAGCAGAAATTAATGGAGAGATTTTTTAGAGATTAAACAGAGAACAGAAAAGATCAATGAAACTTAGAGTTGTTTCATTGAAAAGATAAACAAAATTGACAAAACTCTAGCAAGACACCCAAGAAAAAAAGAGATAGGACTCAAATATATAAAATCAGAAATGAAAGTAGAGAAGTTACAGTTGATACCAATGAAATATAAAGGATAAGAGACTATTTTGAGCAATTATACATGAACAAATTTAATAACCTACAAGAAATGGATTGATTCCTAGAAACATACAGTCATCCAAGACTGAAAAAAGTAGAAAATCTGAGTAGACTTATTAATACTAAGGAGATTGAATCAGGAATCAAAAAAAGAAAGTCCAGGACAAGATTAATTCACTGGTGAAGTCTACCACACACGCAAAAAAAAAAAAAAAGAAAAAAGAAAGAAAAAAAGAAAAAAATTAATACCTACCCTTCTCAAACTATTCCAAAAAAAAAAAAAAATGAAGAGGAGGGAACACTCCCAGCTCATTTTTATGAGCCTAGCATTAGCCCAATAATAAAACCAGACAAGGACACCACTAAACAAGAAAATTACAGGCAATATTCCTGACGAACATAAAATACAGAAGTCCTCAACAAAATATTAGCAAACCAAATTCAATAATACATTGAAAAGGTCATACACCATGATCAAGTGTGATTCATTCCAGACGCAAAGATGGTCAACATGCACAAATCAATCAATGTGATGTACAACATGAACAAAATAAAGAATAAAATCATATGATCATCTCAAAGATGCAGAAAATGTATTTGATGAAATCAACATCAGTTTATGATTTAAAAAAACTCTCAACAAAGTGGCTATAGAGGGAAAGTACTTCAGCATAATAAAGTCCACATATTACAAGCCTACAGCTAATATCTTACTCAGTGGTGAAAAGCTGAAAGATTTTTGTCTAAGATCAAGAACAAGACAAGGATGTCCACTCTTGCCACTTTTATTCAACATAGTATTGGAAGTCCTAACCACCATAATTAGGCAGGAAAAAGAAATAAATCAGAAAGGAAGAAGCAGAGTTATCACTATTTTTCAACAACATGATTTTATATTTATATCCTGAAAATTCCACCAAAAACTATTAATACTAATGACTCTGTAAAGTTGTAGAGTACACATCAATTTATAAACATCTGTTCATTTTTATATACTAATAATACCTCTCAGAAAGAGAATTTTTTTAAACCCCATTTACAATCGCATTAAAAAATACAATAAGAATAAATTTAACCAAGGAAGTGAAAGACCTGTACACTGAAAACTTTTGTTCAAAGAAATTAGAGAAGACACAAATGAATGGAAAAAATATTCTGTGTTCCTAAAATGGAAGATTTAATATTGTTAGTGTCCATATTACCCAAAGAGATATACAGTTTTAATGCAATCCTTATCAAAATTCTAATGACATTTTTCACAGAATTAGAAAAAAAAAATCCTAAAATTTGTATGGAACCACAAAAGATCCCAAATAACCAAAGCAATCTTGAGAAAGAAGAACCAAGCTGGAGGCCTCACATTCCCTTGTTTCAAACTATATTACAAAGCTATAGTAATCAAAACAGTATTGTATTAGCATAAAAGCAGACACACAGATCAGTGTAATAGAATAGCGAGCCCAGGAAAAAACCCATGGATATGTGGTCAATTTGTTTGTAACAAAGGTGTCAAGAATACACAATGGGGAAAGGACAATCTCTTCAACAAATGATACAGGCAAAACTGAACAGCCACATTAAAAAAAAAATTAAATTGGACCACTATTTTACCATATACAAAATTAAACTCAATATGGATTAAATACCTGAATATAAGACCAAGAACGATAAAACTCTTAGAAGAAAACATAGGTGGTAAACTCCTTGACATTGCTTTTGGCAATGTATTTTTTTTGCATCTCACAGCAAAGGCAATGGCAGCAAATGTGAAAACTAATGAGACTGTAGCAAACTAAAAAGCTTCTGCACAGTGAAAACCATCAACAAAATGAAAAGGCAACTTACTGAATGGGGGAAGATATTTTCAAATCACATATCCAATATTCAATCATGTATCCAATATGATCCAAAGCATATAGCCAAAATACATACAGAACTCCTACGACTCAATTACAATTAAACAAAGAATCTGAAGTTTAAAATAGGCAGAAGATCTGAATAGACATTTTTTTTTTCAAAAAAGACATATGGCCAACAGGCACACAAAAAGATGCTTAATATCACAAATCATCAGGGAAATGCAAATCAAAACCAGACTGAGAAACCATCTCACACCTGTCAGAACGGTTAATATCCATAGAACAAGAAATAACAAGTGTTGACAAGGATGTGGAGAAAAGAAAGCCCTCATGCAACGTGGGTGGGAATATAGATTTGGTGCATCCACTCCAGAAAACAGTATGTGGTGTTTCCTCAAATAATTAAAAACAGAACTACCATATGATTCAGCCATTCCACTTCTGGGTATTTAACTAAAGGAAACAAAAATATTACTTTGAAAAGACATGTAGCATTGAGTAGTATTATTTATGATAGCCAAGATACAGAGATGACTTAAATGTCCACTATGAATGAATGGATAAAGAAGATATGGGGTGGATGACAAGAGTAAAGGGGATCAAGAGCTAGAAATTTCTAATTATAAAACAAATAAGTCATGGGGTTATAATATACAGTGGTGGCTATGGTCAATATTATTGTATTGCAAATTTGAAAGATGCTAAGAAAGTAAATCATAAAGGTTTCCATAACAAGAAAAAATATTGTAACTTTGAATGATGATAGATGGTAACTAGACATTTTGCTGATTATCTCTAAATGTATACAAATATTGAATCATTGTGGTATATATTTAAGACTAAAATAGTGTTGTATGTCAGTTAGAGTTCAATAAAAAATAAATAAGCTACTATTGCCTCACAAATTCACAATGATTTTCAAATAATAATACTCGGTGTTGAGTCTGTATGGTGAAACTGGCAGTCCCCTATGCTTCCAGCTGAAATGTAAAACAATACAAGTTCTCTAGGAAGGTTTTACAGTACGTAGAAATAGATTTACAATATTGATACTTAGACCAGTAAACCCATTTCTAGGAATCTCTCTTAGTGAAATAATCTGAGATAACCCATGAAGATTTATTTATGAAGTTGTTCATATAAGCATGATTTGAAATTAGCAACAAAAGTCTGAAATATTCAACATTAGGAAAATAGATAAATTATGGAATACTTTTACCATAAAATATCATGTAGGCAATAAAAAGTAATGTTTCCAAATAATTTTTAATCACTCATTGTTTATATTCAAAGCTGCATAAACAATATGATTCTAATCTGATAATAAATATGTTTATCTGTGTGTGTGTGTGTGTGTGTGTATGAAAAAATGCACAGAAAAAAAACCTGAAAGGCAATAGACCCTGGTATTAACAATGTTTCTCAATAGGTTTACAAAAAATTACTTTTCTTTATACTTTCCTCTATATGCCAAATATGTACCTTAAAAGGTAGAAGTTGTCTACCAAAAAAGGTACTATTTTAAAGAAAGAAAATTCTTACTAATTCAAAAAAGTTGGGGGAGGTTGTTCCAGAATTATCAATAACTTGAATTACATGCCTTTTTTTTTAATGCAGTTTTTGCTTTTCAAGTTTGAATTCAGCTAATGTAGTTTCTTATAAGTTATATTTAAAATAAAAAAAATAATTTCAATCAGTGTTTCAAAGTGTGCTCTATCAAGGTTTACATGCAACTACATTGTTTGTAAATTAGCATTTCTAAATTAGTTAAAAGTTTACATTTTTACTAAAAAAAAAAAAAGATTCCCTTTGCAATATTATTTATTGTATGCAGTTGCCTATTTTCTTTCACTATCTCCATATCCTGTTTCCCTCATAATATAAATCTTATCTTCAACCTGTTATAGTCTTATAAATCTAAATTAACAAATTCTAAACAAACTATCTAATACTGATTTTTAACATATTGCTAATAACTCTTAAAAACTTTCTCTTAGAGATGTAATATGTTTTCCACCTATTCAAAATAAATTTTAGTTTAAATAATGTGTTTTGAAGATTGTCATATAGAAATAATTGGAAAATTTATGGGCAAGAGATTCAAAAGTTAAAGGTTACACGTTTCTATTCAGAATATTCTATGTGTATTTTAAGAATGTATAATGCCATTGGGGCGCCTGGGTGGCTCAGTCGGCTAAATGTCGACTTCGGCTGGTTATGATCTCATGGTTCGTGGGTTTGGAGCCCCGTGTCAGGCTCTGTGCTGACAGCTCAGAGCCTGGAGCCTGCTTCGGATTCTGTGTCTCCCTCTGTCTTTGCCCCTCCCCCATGCGTTCTCTCTCTCTCTCTCTCTCTCTCTCTCTCTCTCTCCCCGTCAAAAATAAATAAACATTTTTTAAAAATTTATAAAAGAGTGTATAATGCCACCACAGTATCAAGGTTAACTTAAATTTTCTTCAATTTTTTTTTTACTTTTCCACTTTAAAAGGCATCATAAATTTCAAATATTAGTAGCAGATGTTATCATCAAAGCTTTTTCCCATATGGCAAATACACTGAAAAATGAGCAATCAATGTAAGAATCCTCAACACCAAATCATCCACTTTGCATATTCACACAGTGAATGCAAATATATGATTATAGTTCATGGTCATGTATTTTCAAGTTTCAATTTCTTATATTAAATCATATAGACAAATGGATCCCAAATATGTGTGTGAGAGGCAGAAACTAATGCCAGATAATTCTAAATTACTGAGAAAACTCTAGATGCTGCCTTCAAACACATTTCAATCTCAGAATATTTTACAGGGGCAAGTTTGGGATAAAATGCTGTAGCTTTTTTTATGTATAAATAATAGTTGTTTTGTGAAGTTTTTATGCTAGCTCTTTAAAAAGAAGAAGGGAAGAGAGGCTTTGAACACAGTTACACACTTAATTTATTTTCCTCATGAGTTCTATGCTACCCTCTGGGCCTTAAAAGGTAGAAGTTGGACATTGACAGTAATTATTTGGGATTGCACGGCGTGAAGGCAGCTGAGTGTAATTCTATACTTCAAAGCAGTGTAGCCATGTGTCACTTTGAACAACCATCATCAATATAAGTTGAGATATTCAGGAATGCCTTTAGAGAAATAATCTGCGTAGATAAGTGATTTTCTTTAGATGTTAGATATGACCACATGCATGTACACAGAGGTTTTGTTTTTTTTTTAAAAAGAATAAGAACAATTGTTACTCAAAATGAGATTTTAAGTGCACCATTAAAAGGAACTGAAAATACCAAAAGTACTACTAAAATAGATGTTGAACTTTTTAAAACCAATAATATATTAGAAAGATGGCTTTCTTTTGACTCCTCAGAAAGGAAGCCCTGCCGAAATTCAACTCTGGATAATTGGAAAGAAAAAGTCTCTTCATCCCCTGGAGTTATGAATTTTACTTCTGTCTTCAAACTACCACAAGATCTGAGTATAAAACTAACTTCTTTCCAGTGAAGACCTGAAAGCAGCAAGTTCTAATTCTCTTAAACATATACAAACATGTGCATTTTACACACACACACACACACACACACACACTCCTATCTTATTTTACTAAAACCAAACCAAAGACTTGACATCCATTTATAAAACATTTGTAAGCAACTGGACTAGAAACAGTATGGATTTAATGATGATGAATAAGATGCAAAAGGATCCTGTCCTAGAGAAACATAATCTAGTGTTTGAGACAGACTTGGGATCAAACACTTTAATTCCTAACCAGCCCCAAGGCTACTTTACTGAAAAAGCACAGATATTGGCAATATATCTGCAAAGCTGAGTGTCTCATGGAAAATATGAGGAAAGCAATAAATTATAATGTTTTTTTAACTCAACAAAAAAACACAAGTTATAGAAGCCACCTTCCAAAACAAAAAAAGGAGTAAGTATTAAAAGCCTGCTTGAGATGGTAACATTCTCCTGGGCCACCCTACTCTATTATTCAGGAAATAGTAGAATACCACCATGATATACTAATTTAAATTCTTCTTTAAGTTTTATATTATTATTATTATTATTAATTATTATTATTAAGCTTTGAAATCAGGCTTTATCTTATGTCTTTTATTACTGTATAATGGGGTAAAGTTTGGAGATATTAACGAAGACCATGTTTTAGGCTTTCTTGTCTCTGTTTTTTTCTCAGAGAAGAGCAGGTTTGTCTAGGAAAAGACAAATGTTCAATTTCAATACCAAAATATGCCTTTTTTTTTTTTCTTAGAGAGAGAGATAGAGGGCATGCTTGAGAAGGGGAGAGGGGCAGAGGGAGAAAGAGAAAGAATCTTAAGAAGGCCCCACACTCAGCATGGAGCCCAAAGCTGGGCTTGATCCCATGACCCTGGGATCATGATCTAAGCTGAAATCAAGAGTTAGACTAAATTCATACTAAAAATAAAGAAATAAAGCTTTAACTTTTGGATTAAAGATGGCCATAGTTCTTTTATACCCCCACTGTCTCCCTCTCTCTCTGCCCCTCCCCCACTCACGCTCTGTCTCTCTCTCTCTCTCTCTCTCAAAAATAAATAAATATAAAAAAAATTTTTTAAATATACTCTAAATTTTGTAATTAAGAAACAGTAGGAAAGCTCAAATAAAAAAACATTTCACAAAATAACTGACCTAAATGCCAAAATATCAGAACAATGAAAAACAAATAAAACAAATAAAAACTTCTGAGAAACTATTCCATATTGAAAGAAACTAGGAGACTAAAGAAACATGACAATAAAATGAAATGCATGATACTCTATTGGATCCTGAATCCACGGCAGTGGGCGGTGGGGGGGGGGGGGGAGTTACAGTGAAGGACATAACTGGAACAACTAGTGAAGTTTGGATATATATTAGGTATGAATTTTGGTTCAACATGTAAATACCATTTCTTTCTCACAAGGAAAAAACTGAACAAACTAAAATCAACAACTTTTATTAGTGAAAGAATTGAAGTCACAGGGCAACACACAATCCTCAAAATTGGAAAGACAGGTGAATACAGAGGATCACAGTTTTACAGGAGCAGAAGCCCACAGCTGAATCAAGTCAGTATTGGTAGGAACACATAAACAATGACTAATGAATTGCTAGAGGCTCAGTGTGGATGAGTTTGAGAGTTAAAAACTCAAGGAAGCCCAGCCTTAGGGGGGGTTTCCACACTTTGAGATTTACACTCAGGAGCACCATCAAATTCTCAGGCTAAAGATCATACAAAAAAATCCCCTCATTCTTCTTACAAGGATGGGGGGAAGTAGCTATTTGAAATAAGCCCAGATTGGGACACCTGGATGGCTCAGTCAGTTAAGTGTTCAACTTTGACTCAGGTCATGATCTCACAGTTTGTGGGTTCGAGCCCTGTGTCAGGCTCTGTGCTGGCAGCTCAGAGCCTGGAGTCTGCTTCAGATTCTCTGTCTCCCTCTGTCTCTACTCCCCCCCACCGGCCCCATCACACTCTGCACCTCTCTCTCTCTCTCTCTCAAAATAAAATAAACATTAAAAAAATTAATGAAATAAGCCCAGATAATTCTGTTCTACTTAACAAAAGTCTGCCATGAGGGGAATTATTTTGCAAAAGGAAAATCCACTTGGGTTTTACCAGATACTAACCAACTTGAGAACAGGAAAATACTAGCTCTACCCCCTTGTAGTCCCCTCTTAAGTAGGGGAAGGAGGAATTCTGAGCAGTACTTGTGACAGTCACAGCCTAAAAGACACAGGTTCACTAAAAGATTGATACTTAAATATAAAATAGCAAAATGGTGGAATAGGAAATTCTAGGCCTTCCTTTCCTCCATGAACACAGTAATTCAACAATTAAAAAACAAATTCCCTTTCTGAAGAATCCAGAAACTAGTTGAAAGGCTAGTTCTGCACACCAGACAAGTGTGAAAACAGGTACATTGAAATCAGTAGGGAAATTCAAGACATTTCACTATACTTCCTACCTCTGGCATAGCACCATACCAATGGGAAGAAACCCCCAAGATCCCGGCTTTCTTTAGGGGAGGGAAAGAGTTGGTCTACATGTCACATACCCCAACTTTTCTGGAAGCTACACAAAAGATTGACTTCTGTCTTGACTATTTCAGAATGCTTACAGGACTCAGCACAATCTAGCCATCTGGGGGACTAGTAAGAACAGAAAAAAAGGTTTGAGCTGACAGTTACCATAGCCCTTCCCCCCAGCTCAAAACAGAGAAAGTGGCTGAAAACCTCTAGATCCATTTTTCCTCCACAGAAGGAAAAATTCAGATAGAGCATCCCATGAGTCAGCTTCTCTGGTAACTGCCCACGGAAATATCTTCATTCTCACTTGTTGATGAGACATGACATACTCTAGACAACTTGGGGCTAAAGAAAGGAGGCTAGACAAGTGTGAAGATTTGAGAGACCCCCAGTATCTATCTGGGATAATTCTTAAGGGTTTTCTGTTGTATGAGGTAGTCTGTGAAGACTGGGAGAGGTGGCTGTATTGCTTAATGTGCAGATACCCACAGAGAGTCAAGGAAAATAAAGAAACAGGGAATTATGCTACAAACAAAGAAAAAATTAGGATCTAGAAACTGACCTTAATGAAATGAAGTTATTTGATTTACCTGACAGGGAATTCAAAATAACTGTCATAAAGATGCTCACCAAAGTCAGAACACTGCATGTAATGAAATGCGTTCTCATTCTCAAAATGAGAATTTGAACAAAGAAAAACAAAATAGCAAAAAGTACCAAACAGAAATCATTAAGTGAAGAATACAATAACTAAACTAAATCATTCAATAGAAGAATTCAACAATAGACTAGATCAGGCATAAGAAAATCTCAATTAACTCAAAGACAAATCACTGGAAATAATTCAGCTACAAGAGTAAAAGAAAAAAATTACAGAAGAGTGAGGAAGGACTAAAGGACTTACGGGATGCCATCAAACAGTACAATATACACATTATAAGAATCCCAGAAAGAGAAGAGAGAGAGAAAGGAAAAACAAGAAAGACTAATCAAAGAAATAATGACTGAAATCTTCCCAAATCTATGGAAGGGAAAGGACAAATAAATAGATCCAGGGAACCCAAGAGTTCCCCAAAAAGATGAATTCAAAGACATCAACACCTAGACACACCAAAAATTATCAAAAGACAAAGAGTGAATTGTGAAAGTAACAAGAGAAAAGTGATTTGTCACACACATGTGAGCCTCTCATAGACAATAAGCACTTTTCTCAGCAAAAACTGTGAAGGTCAAAAGGTAAAGGGATAATATATTCAGAGCATTGACAGGAAAAAAGTGCCAAACAAAAATATATGTACCTTATATGAAAACACCTAAACATATAAAGCAACACCCATTAAGAAAAGAGAAAGATCTTAAATAAATAAACTGAACCTAAATTTTGCATCTCATGTAACTAGAAGAAGAAGAAGAAACTAAGCCCAGAGTAGTACAAGGGAAAAAATAATAAAAATTAGAGCAGGAATAATGAAATAGAGAATAGAAAAACAAAAGAAAAAAATCAGTGAAAATAAGAGTTGGCTCTCTGAAAAGATAAAATTTAAAGATTTTTAGCTAGACTAAGAAGACTCAAGGAAATAAAATCAGAAATTAAAGAGGACACATTACAACTGAGGCCACACAAATACAAAGGTCATAAGAAACCACTATGAACAATTATATACAAACATACTAGATAACCAAGAAGAAATAGATACATTCCTAGAAACATACACCCTATCAAGACTGAATCATGAAGAAATAGAAAGTCTAACAGACCTATAACTAGTAAGGAGATTGAATCAGTAATTGAAAACCTCCCAGTAAGGAAAAGCCCATGTCCAAATGGCATCACTGATAAATTCTATCAAACATTTAAAGAAGAATTAATACCAATCCTTTTTAAAAACTTCCCAAAAGTGGAAGAGGAGAGAATATTTCCATTTTATGAGAAAACTCATTTTATGAGGTCAGATACCAAAATCTTAATACCAAAGCCGGACAAAACCACCACAGGAAATAAAAACTACCAGCCAATATCCATTATGAATACAGATGCAAAAATTCTCAAAAACAAAAACAAACAAACAAAAAAACCAGCAAACCAAATTTAAAGCACATTAAAATAATCATACATTACAACCAAGTGGGATTTATCCCTGGGATGCAAGGATGGTTTAACATGCAACAATAATTAGCAGGATACAACACATTTACAGAATAAAGGATAAAAATCACATAGTCATCTCAATAAATGCAGAAAGTGTTTGACAAAATTCAACACCCTAGTGTTATAAACTTCAACAAACTAGGAACAGAATAAAATTTCCTCAATGTAATAAAGGCCATATATGAAGAGCCCACAGCAAACATACTCAAAAGTGAAAAACTGAAAGTTTTTCCTCTAAGATTAGGAAACAAGGCAAGTATACCCATTCTAACTACATCAGTTCAACAAATTACTAGAATTCTTAGCCAGAGCAATTAGTCAAGAAAAAGAAACAAAAGGCATTCAAACCAGAAAGGAAGAAATAATTTTTGTTTGCAGACAGCATTCTCTTATGTATAGAAAACCAGAAAAAGTTTGTGGGGAAAAAAACGATTAGAACTAACAAAGTTGCAAAATACAAACACAAAATACAAAAATCCTATGTATTTTTGTATACTAAAAATGAACTATCTATAAAGGAAATTAGAAAATAATTCCATTTACAATAGCACCAAAAAGAATAAAAAACTTAGGAATAAACATAACTGAAGAGGTGAAAAATTTGTGCATCGAAAATTACAAAATATTGATAAAAGACATTAAATAGGACACAAACAAGTGGTAAGCCTTCCCATGTTCTTGAATTAGAAGACTTAATAATGTTAAAATTCCCATACCAGCCAAAGGAATTTACAAATCCAATGCCATCTATATCAAAATTCCAATGCCTTTTATTACAGAAATAAACAATTCTAAAATTCATACAGAATTTTATCACAAAAGACTCAGAATAGCTAAAGTGATCTTGAACAAGAACAAAGCTGGAGGCATCACACTCCCTATTTAAAAATATATTTCAAATTTACAGCAACTAAAACAGCATGGTACTGGCATAAAGACATATAAACTAGTGAAACAGAATAGAGATCCCAGAAGTACATCTCTATGTACAAAGTCAACTTATCTTAGACATGGGTGCCAAGAATATGCAATGGGGAAAGCATAGTCTCTTCTACAAAGGTTGATGGTAAAACTGGATATCCATATATGGAAAGAATCATAATACCAGAAAACACTCAAAATGGATTAAAGACCTAATACGGTAAAACTCTTAGAAGGAAACATAGGGGGCAAAATTTATGACATTAGTCTTCAAAATGATTTCATGGCTATGACACCAAAAGCTCAGGCCAAAACAGACAAGTGGGATTAATCAAATTAAAAAGCTTCTGCACCACAAAGGAAACAATCAACAGAGTAAAAATACAACTACAGAACAGGATAAAATATTTGCAAACAATACATCTAAACGTTTATTTATTTTTGAGAGACAGAGAAAGACAAAGCACACATAGAGGAGGGGCAGAGAGCAAGGGTGACAGAATCTGAAGCAGGCTCCAGGCTCTGAGCTGTCAGCGCAGATGTGGGGCTTAAACTCACAAACCATGAGACCATGACCTGAGCTGAAGTTGGAAGTTTAACCGACTGAGCCACCCAGGTGCCCCACAAACAATATGTCTAATAAGAGGTCAATCTCTAACATATATAAGGAACTCCTTTGACTCAGTAGCAAAAGATAAGATGATAAGATATAAAATAATAAGATAAAATAAAACTGATTGTAAAATGGGCAGAGAACCTAACTAGACATTTTCCCAAAGAACAGGCTTTTTTCAGAAAACATTTTCAAGTTGTTTTTCTTACAATGATAATTTTTAAAGGGTCACTAAAGTTAACTAGAAAATAAACTATGCAGAAATCATTTTAGAAAAATAGGAAAAGCCCAAAATGTCAAATATTATAGAAAACCTACAATTCAGTTTCATTTAGAGCAAAGAAAAAATAATTTTTGGTATGTTAAATTTATTTATTATGTATTTATTTATTGCACATTTAACCTTTATTTATTTATATTAATCTTGTTTAACCCTCCCACCCACACCTCTGGCAACAGTTTTCTATACCTATGAGCTTGGTTTATGTATATTTATTTATTCTATGTATAAGAGAGATCATGCAATGATCTGAATTATTTCACTTAGCATAATGTCAAGGTTTATCCATAGTATTGTAAATGGAAAGATTTCATTCTTTTTTATGACCAAATAATATATTATATATATACACTGTATATACCTATCATATTTCCTTTATTCATTTGGCTGTCAAAGGTCACAGGTTTTTTTTCCCATATTTTGACTATTGTAAATAATGCTACAATGAACTTAGTAAGGCATGTATCTTTTGACATATTTTCATTTCCCTCTGATAAATACCCGGAAGTAGGATTTGAGTCATATGGTAGTTCTATTTTTAATTTTTTGAGGTCTCTCCATATTGTTTTACATAATGGATGCACAATTTACATTCCTACCAACAATTCACAAGGGACCACTTTCTCTGTAGATCCTTGCCTACACTTTTATTTTTAGAGGTTTTTTTTTTTTTATCATGATAGCCATTTTAACAGGTGTGATATAATAATTCATTGTGGTTTTAATTCGCATCTCCCTAATGATTAGTGATGTACAGCATTTTTTTCATATATCTGCTAGCCATCTGTAAATCTTCTTTGGAAAACTGTCTATTCAAATCTTCTGCCCATTTTTATTTATGTTTTTCATTTAAAAAAATTTTTTAATGTTTATTTGTTTTTGACAGAGAGAGAGAGAGAGAGACACAGAACGTGAGCGGGGGAGGGGAAGAGAGAGAGGGAGACACAGAATCCGAAGCAGGCTCCAGGCTCTGAGCTGTCAGCACAGAGCCTGATGCTGGGTTCAAACTCACAGACCAGAGATCATGACCTGAGCCGAAGTTGGATGCTCAACTGACTGAACCACCCAGGTGCCCCTCTTCTGCCCATTTTAAAATCAGGTTGTTTTTGCTATTGAGTTGTATGAGCACATTAAACATTTTTAATATTATCTCCTTATCAAATATATGATTTGCAAATATCTTCTCTCATTCACTAGGTTGCTTTTCATTCTGTTGATGGTTGCTTTGCTTTACAAAACTTTTTCAGTTTGATGTAGTCCCACTTGATTATTTTTCCCTTTGTTGCTTTTGCTTTTGGCATCAGATTTAAAAAATTATCACCAAGATCTATGCCAAGAAGCTTACTGCCTAATTTTTTTTTCTAGTTTTATGGTTTCAGGTCTTATGTTCAAATCTTTAATCCATTTTGTGTTAATTTATGTGTATGATGTAAGTTTCATTCTCTTGCATGTGGCTGTCCATTTTTCCCAGGACTCTTTACTGAAAAGACTATCTTTTTGCCATTGTATATTCTTGACTCTTTTGCATAGATTAATTAACCATATATGCATGGGTTCATTTCTGGGCTCTCTATTCTGTTTCATTTATCTATGTCTCTGTTGTCATACCAATACCATATTTTAATTACCGTAGCCTTCTAATATAGTTTAAAATCAGGGAGCATGATGCTTCCAACTTTGTTCTTTCTTATGATTGCTTTGGTTATTTGGGGTCTTCTATGGTTCCATACAAATTTTAGGACTGTTTATTCTATTTTCGTGAAAAATGCCATTGGAATTTGAATAGGAAGTGAACTGAATCTGTGGATTGCTTTGGGTAATTTGTGCATTTTAACATTATTAATTCCTTCAATCCATGAGCATGGGGTATCTTTCCATTTATTTATATCTTTAATTTCTTTCATTAATGTCTTTTAGTTTTCAATATACAGATCTTTCACCTCCTTGCACCTCCTTGGTTAAATTTATTCCCAGATATTTTATTCTCTTTAATGTAATATAAATGGGATTTTCTTTTTTTTTTTTTTCAATTTTTGTATTTGAGTATAGTTGACACACAATGCTACATTAGTTTCAGGTCTGCAACATAATGATTCAGTTTCTTTTTACATTATGCTATGCTCACTACAAGTGTAGCTACCTTCTGTCACCACACGACACTATTACAATATCATTGACTATAGTTCCCATGCTGTGCCTTTCATTCCCATGATGTATTCATTCCATAACTAGAAGCCTATATATCCCACTCCTCATCACTCACTTTGCACATCCTCCATTCTTCTCTCCTCTGCCAACCATTGGTTTATTTTCTGTATCTATAGGTCCAAATTTTTGTTTGTTCATTGATTTGTATTTTTAGATTCCACATATGAGTGAAATCATATGGTATTTGTCTTTTTCAGTCTGACTGCTTCACCTAGCATAACTCCCGTTAAGTCCATCCATATTGTCACAAATGGAATGATCTCATCCTTTTTTATGGCTGTGTAATAAATATATATTTTATGCACGCACACACACACACACACACACAACATCCTTTTTGCAGTGGGATATTTTTAATTTATCTGATACTTCATTATTAGTATATAGAACCACAACAGATTTTTGTGTATTGATTTTAATTTACTGATTTTTTAATTAGTTCTGACAATTTTTTAATGGAGTCTTTAGGGTTTTCTATATATGATATCATGTAATCTGCAAATAGTGACAGGTTTAGTTCTTCCTTTACAATTTGGGTGACTTTTTTCCCCTTTTTCTTACCTAATTGCTCTGACTAGAATTTCTAATACTACGTTTAATAATATCTTATAATGACCATTATAAGAGTACCAGAGTGACCATCTTAGTGTTGATCTTAGAAAAAAAGCTTTCAGCATTTCACCGTTGAGTGCATGCTAGCTTTTGACTTGCCATATGTGACCTTTATTATGTTGAGGTACATTTCTTCTAAACCTGCTTTGTTTGGAGTTTTTATCATAAATGGATACTAAATTTTGTCAGATGCTTTTTCTGCATCTACTTAGATGATCATATTATTTTTATCCTTCATTTTGCTAATGTGGTGTACCACATTGACTGACTTGCTGATATCGAACCGTATTTTCATCCTTGGGATAAATCCCACTTGTTCAGGGTGTATGATACTTTTAAGATATTTTTCCAATATTTTATTGATGAGTTTTTATATTTATCTCCATCAGGGATACTGGCCTATATTTTTATTTTTTATGGTGTCCTTATTTGGTTTTGGTATCAGGGTAATGCTGGACTCATAAAGTGAGTTTGGAATTGTTCTCTCTTCTTCTATTTTATTGAAGTGTTTGAGAATAATTGTTATTAATTCTTCTTTGAATGTTTGGTAGCATTCACCAGTGAATCTGTCTGGCCGTGGACTTTTGTTTATTGGGAGGTTTTTGATTACTGACTCAATCTTCTTAGTAGTAATTGGTCTATTCATATTTTCTCTTTAATCTTGATTCAGTCTTGGTAGGTTGTGTGTTTCTATGAATTTGTTTCTAGAAATTTATCAATTTCTTCTAAGTTGCCCAATCTGTCAGCCTATAACTGTTCATAGTAGTTATGATCCTTTGTATTTCTTTGGTAACAGTTGTAACATCTCCCCTTTCATCTCTGATTTTATTTACTTGAATCCTTTTTTTCTTGTTGAATCTATCTAGAGGTTTGTCAGTTTTGTTTATAAACCACTAGCTCTTAGTTTGTCTTCCCTGTTGTCTTTTTTAGTCTCTGTTTCACTTATTTCTGTTCTAATGCTTATTATTTCCTTCCTTATACTAGCTGTAGGTTTTGTTTATTCTTCCTTTTCTGTTTCTTGAGGTGTAAAGTTAGGTGATTAATTTGGACTTTTCATTCTTGATGTAGGATTCTTGATGTAGGCATTTATCACTACAAACTTCCCTCTCAGAACTATTTTTTGTGCATCCCATAAATTTTGGTGTGTTACATTTCCATTTCCACTTGACTTTTTTTAGTTTTTTCATGATTTCATCTTTGACCCATTGGTTGTTCAGTGGCATGTTGTTTAATCTCCACATATTTGTGAATTTTCCAGTTTTCTTTATGTAATTCCTTTGTAGTTTCATATCATTGCTATCAGAAAAGATGCTTGATAAAATTTCAGTACTCTTAATTTCAATACTCAAATCTTATTAAGATTTGTTTTATAGCCTAACATATTCTCTATCTTGGAAAATGTTCTATGTGCACTTGAGAACAATGTGTATTCTGTTGTTTTGGATGGAATGTTCTATAAATACCTGTTTTGTCCATCTGTTCTAATATTGTGTTCACTTCTTGTTCAAAATAAACTTTTTACCATATCAAAAGAAACTCAGTGATAGGTTTGGAATCTGTACTCGAACTACTCATGCAATGAGGACAATATTCTACTAACATAATTGATTTGCTTCTGCATTTGTTTGCTATTTGTCTAATAGTATCAGTTGTAAACAGAGAAGTTTAACTGGTATTTGGAATGATCATTATCGTGTTACAGTGTCAGGCAAAACATTTAAGTTCTCTTCACACCACTAGTTTTCTTTGTTTACCTGGATTTAGGTACATACATATGGCCAGCAGCTACATGAAAAGGTGCTCGATATCACTAATCATCAGAGAAATTGAATATCAAAGCCACAATGAAATATCACCTCACACTTGTTAGGATGGCTATTATCGAAAAGAGAGAGAGATAAGTGTTAAAGAAGATTTGGAGAAATTGGAACTCTTGTACACTGTTGGTATAAATGTAATCGGCACACCCATTATGGAAAGCAGATGGAAGTTTCTCAAAAAATTAAAAGCAGAACTACCATATGATCCAGCAATCCCACTTATGAATATTTATTTAAAAGAATTAAAATCAAGATCTCAAAGATGTATTAGAACTCCAATGTTCATTACAACCCTCCCCACAATAGCTACAATATGGTCTAAATATATATCCATAAATGAATGTATACGGATGTTTTACACACACATATACCTACAATGGAACAGAATTTAGTATTTGCCATGGGCCAAGGGAGAGGGAAAATAGGAATTGCTAATCAATGAGTGTAAAGTTTCAGTTATGCAACATGAGTAAGTTAAGTAATCTGCTGTACAAGATAGTGTGATTAGTAAACAATATTGTATTATAGTCTTAAAAATTTGTTAATAGGGTAGATCTGATACTAAGTGTTCTTAACACACACACACACACACACACACACACAAAGCTTTAAAGAAAAAACAAGATCTAATCATAAGACTAAGGAATGCTTCCTCTACCTCCACACCTTATCATCACATCAATTGGACTCCTGTTTAATAACAGAAGATTACAATTGAAATAAGTACAAATCCTAGACTCCATTTAAGAAATAGCATCTAGAGAAACTTAAAGATAACAGAGGAGACAAATATAAGACACGAGGACTTTTTAGCTTCTGACACCAATAGCTACAGCAAACAGTAAACACACACTTACTTCTAGTTAAATAAACATAAAACACACACTAAAGGCCTACTTATCTCAGTTCCTTTTACCCGACACATCACAACCAGCTAACAACAAAAAAATTGTAAGGCATAATAAAAGGCAAAAACAGTCTTGAGAGACAAAGTAAATACCAGAACCAGACTCAGATATGGCAGAGATTTTGGAATTATCAGATGGGGAATTTTAAATAACTATGATTAACATACTAAGGGCTCCAATGGAAAAAGTGGTCAACATGCCAGAACAGATGGGTGATATAAAGAGAGAGATGGAAGCTCTAAGAAAGAATCAAAAGGAAATTCTAGAAATCAAAACCATTATACCAGACAGAAGTTTAATTTTCTATCAAAGTTAAATCAAAATTAACTGAACTGTGATTATATGAGAGTATGTCTTTTTCTTAGAAAATACTTGCTACATATCTAGGAGCAGAGGAACTAGTGTCTGCAACTTAACCTCAAATGGTACAGAAAATAATTACAATGCCATGTAAATTTATGTATATGTGTTTATGAGGGAGGAAATAAATATATTAAAATATTAATATTTGGTAATTTTAGGTGAAGGATATATGAGTTCATACTATTCTTGCTATTTTTCTGAATGTTTAAACTTCAAAATAAAAAAGATGTTTGTATACAAAACTATAATGTAACTTCCAAATAAGTGGCATAGTAGATACAGAGAACTGAAGAGAGGAGGGTAGGCATAATATAGGATATGGAACGTATGGGAGGCTGTGACCCTGATATTCAATATAGTATTGGAAGTCCTGGCTTCAGCAATCAGACAACATAAAAGAATAAAAAGCATCCAAATTGGCCAGAAGGAAGTGAAAATTTCACTCTTTGTAGACAACATGATGCTCTATATGGAAAACCGCTAAGATTCCACCAAAAAAAACTGCTAGAACTGATTCACGAATTCAGCAAAGTTGCAGCATATAAAATCAATGCACAGAAATTGGTTGCATTTCTATAGACAATAATGAAGCAGCAGAAAGAGAAATCAAGGAATTAATCCCTGTTACATTTGCACCAAAAAACATAAAGTACCTAGGAATAAACCTAACCAAAAAGGCAAAAAATCTATTCACTGAAAACTAAAGAAAGCTTATGAAAGAAGTTGAAGAAGACACAAAAAGTTATAAATACATTCCATGCTCCTGGATAGGAAGAACAAATATTGTTAAAATGTCGATACTACCCAAAGCAGTTTACATATTCAATGTAATCCTTATCAAAATAACACCAGCATTCTTCACAGAGGTAGAAAAAATAATCCTAAAATCTGTATGGAACCAGAAAAGACCCTGAATAGTCAAAGCAATCCTGAAATAGAAAACCAAAGCTGGAGACATCACAATCCTGGACTTCAAGTTGTATTACAAAGCTGTAATCATCAAGACAGTATAGTACTGGCACAAAAACAGACACATGGATCAATGGAACAGAATAGAAAACCCAGAAATGGACACACAAACATATGGCCAACTAATCTTTGACAAAACAGGAAAAAATATCGAATGGGGAATAAAGACAGTCTCCTCAGCAAATGATGCTGGGAAAACTGGACAGTGACATGCAGAAAAATGGACCTGGACCACTTTCTTACACCATACACAAAAATAATTCAAAATGGATGAAAGACCTCAATGTAAGACAGGAAGCCATCAAAATCCTAGAGGATAAAGCAGGCAAAAACCTCTTTGACCTCGGCCGCAGCAACTTCTTACTCAACACGTCTCCAGAGGCAAGGAAAACAAAAGCAAAAATGAACTATTGGTACCTCATCAAAATAAAAAGCTTCTGCACAGTGAAGGAAACAATCAGCAAAATTAAAAGGCAACTGATGGAATGGGAGAAGATATTTGTAAATGACATATCAGATAAAAGGTTAGTATCCAAAACCTATAAAGAACTTATCAAACTCAACACCCAAAAAACAAATAATCCAGTGAGGAAATAGGCAAAAGACATGAACAGGCACTTTTCCAAAGAAGACATCCAGATGGCCAACCAACACATTAAAAAATGCTCAACTTCACTCATCATCAGGGAAACACAAATTAAAATCACAATGAGATACCACCTTACACCAGTCAGAACGGCTAAAATTAACAACTCAGAAAACAATAGATGTTGGCGAGGATGTGGATAAAGAGGATCTCTTTTGCACTGCTAGTGGGAACGCAAACTGGTGCAGCCACTCTGGGAAACAGAGCTTTCCTCAAAATGTTAAAATTAGAACTACCTTATACCCAGCAATTACACTACTATGTATTTCTCCAAGGGATATAGGTGTGCTGTTACGAAAGGGCACATGCACCCCAATGTTTATAGAAGCACTATCAACAATAGCCAAAGTATGGAAAGAGCCCAAATGTCCATCGATGGATGAATGGATAAAGAAGATGTGGTGTATATATATATATACAATTGAGTATTACTCGGCAATCAAAAAGAATGAAATCTTGCCATTTGCAACTATGTGGATGGAACTAGAGGGCTTTATGCTAAGTGAGATAAGTCAGTCAGAGAAAGACAAATACCAGATGACTTCACTCATATGTGGAGTTTAAGATATAAAACAGATGAACATAAGGAAGGGAAACAAAGATAATATAAAAACAGGGAGGAAGCCAAAACAGAAGAGTCTCTTAATACATAGAACAAACTGAGGGTTGCTGGAGGGGTTGTGGGAGAGGAATGGGCTAAATGGGTAAGGGGCATTAAGGAATCTACTTCTGAAATCACTGTTGCACTATATGCTAACTTGGTTGTAAAAAATAAATAAATAAATAAATAAATAAATAAATAAATAAATAATAAGGGAGGCTGTGAAGTTTGGAAATTTTTCAGGAAGGTAAAGAGAAACAGAAGACTTAAATGTGAGGAAACGGCCTTCACAAAAGCAACAGACGGGAATGTGCACAATATGTTCGAAAGATGATGAGTACAGCAGTGTGACTAGGAAACAAATATGCAAAATGAAAGAAATTACTTGATATGTATGAAAAATAATAATTAAAAAATCGCTACACGGAGGAATAAATTACCAGCACTAGAAGAATCAGTGCCTAGAGATACCCATATTCCCTATATATGTATATTTATTGATTTCTTTTCAAGCAGATGCTCAGATGCTTCCTATATTCAAATCTTTTTGTAGCACTGTTCTCTGCACTATGACCTGCACTCATGAGGCTGAAATTCAGAGTTTGTCTGGGAAAGTTAAAGTGATGCCTTCTAGACAACTTTTAGTGATTCTTGATTGCCATGATAAACAATTTGATCTTCTATGGATATTAAGATGTCACAGACAAAACTGTGACCGAAGTGACAAACTAGGAAGTTTAAATGCAGTTGGATCTGGTGTGAATCTTGACATAGATACTCACCAGGTCTGTGACTTCAGGCAATTTGCAATCTTCCTAGCTTCAATTTTTCCTCCTAAAATGATTAAAATAATATAGAGTCCTTTCAATATGTTTAAGAATGGACTAGGTAAGGAGCCCTGGTACATGGAAGGAACTCAGTATGACTGTTAGATACAGTATGATCGATAGAGCATCCAACAAATATTTCTCTAAAGCAGAAATAGGCAAATTATAATTGTTAGATCTGACCAACATTTCTATGGCCCCAGAAAAATTTTTTTTTTAATTTTTTTTTCAACGTTTTTTATTTATTTTTGGGACAGAGAGAGACAGAGCATGAACGGGGGAGGGGCAGAGAGAGAGGGAGACACAGAATCGGAAACAGGCTCCAGGCTCCGAGCCATCAGCCCAGAGCCTGACGCGGGGCTCGAGCGAGATCGTGACCTGGCTGAAGTCGGACGCTTAACCGACTGCGCCACCCAGGCGCCCCTATGGCCCCAGAAATTTTTATGGAAGAAAGGAGACACTAAAAAATCTTCATACCTGATTTGTTCGATCATTTGCAAGAAAGCAGTGGAATTTTTAATGAGAAATTCATTCTGAAGTGAGGTCCCCAAATCATCTGCTGATCTTTAGCCTATCTAAGCGATCTTCAGAGTCTACATAAATCAGGAAGAAAAACCCATTGTGACTAATTACTGATGTGACAATATATCTGAGACTATGATCGTATAGTTTAGGTAAGGAGACTTAAATTTATCCTCCTCATGGAAGACATTATCAGCCATTATTCCCACACTGCACATTCTCTTCACAAATATTCCAAGCACTAGGATTCCAAAGGAAAGAAGTGATAAAGTATTTCTTCAGGCAAGATGCCTCAAAATTAGAATGAGATGGAAAAGATGCAGGTGTGAGCTACGGTACAATTCTGATATGCTTCTGTCCCAGAAACTTTATTTTCTTTCCTGTAGAGATATTCTACAGCTGAATTATCATAAGACAGAAAAGAAGGTTGAAAAGCATCCAAATAGAAATTGCTTACAAATGCTTGAAATGCTGCATGAAATCCCTATTTAATCTTCCAAGCAGATTTTAAGAATCACTGTCTTAGCCATTTTCCACAGCTGCTCAAAAAGCTCCATAGCTTACAGTGCTCTGCCAGGCAGAAGTGAATTAGTTGTCACCTCCTAAGAGGAGAGGGTTCGGGTAATGTAGGTGAGAAAACAACTCATGTATAAACTACTTAGTGCTTATTTGCCAGATTCTTTGGATGTTCTTGTGTTAGACTTGGTAGATTTGTGTTTGTTTGATTAGTGAAGGTCTATTTGGAAGGGGAAAAAGGTGTTCAATTAGTGAACGCCTTCACATGAATAGCCTTATGGCACATTGTGCATCATTTTGCACAAGATGAGGATCCCCATATCAAACAGAGACTTTGGATACTGGAATGTCTCTGAAGGTAGGGGGATAAATGAGTAATCAACTGTCTCTACTATCATGTTATTAAAGAAGAAAGTACTCTTGTAAGGATTGCATTATTACTGCAACAGTCCCCACTCTCACCAAAACTCCCGTCTAGAAACCATCAAGTTTAAACTATTTTTCTCTAACTTCTTTCAATTCATTCTCCCACTTAATATTTTTTTTATTTCTTTGTACATTCTCCTTATATCTATCAAAGTTCTTTTCCTCAGTGGGGGCGGTACTTACTAAAAAAATCTCCCCCTCCTTTTTAGCTAAAGGACGCTTGTTTTTAACCCATGAAGTACTCAACCATTAAACAGATTTCTTAAAATAATTTATTGATGCTCCAATCTATGCAAGGTGTTCTTGAGAGATAAAGAGAGGAATAAGACAGTGGACCTGCCTGAAGGAGACAATGCAGTAGAAGGCACAATGCGATAAGTGCTATTCAAGCAGTATGAACATAATGCTATGGGATCACAATACGTACATGTGTTGAAATAACTGTATGATGTCAGAATAGGTTCTTTTTTTTTCCTTCCTAAATTTCTTGGCCATAATATGAAAGACTCCTCAAATATCAGCTGTGAAAAGAAAATACTGTTATAGCTTTTCCAAAATGTGAAAAGATGAAAACACTTCAGTATCATGCCATTACTGACATATGTGAATTAATTCCAAACAAGGAAGAAAGAAAGGGAGGAGAGGAAGAGGGAAGGGAGGGAGGGATGAAGAACTCTTTTAACCAACATATACTCAAGAATCTGCCAAGGATCACAGCTGGCTCATATTCTGTAATGATTGGAGCAGCCCTTTAATTCAATGCTGACACTTGTATGGCATCAAACGATATCTTCTGCAGACACTTTTAGAGTATTTTTCATATTCTCCCTGTACTCATCTGATGGCCAGAATTATTAAAATACTCTTTCTAATGAACAGAGTTCCCCAAAATTTGAACATGTCAACCCCTCAGAACAATGGCAATAGCCTCGCGCAAGCTCAGCACGCTGGAGACAAGGATAAGAGATTTTTCATCCACTTCCTCTTTTTCATTTTATCTACACTATCTTTTTACAAATTGAAGACTAGAGTATAAATTTGTGATTCACATTCCACTTTCAAAACTGAAAGGCTCATATTATAGTGGGTTAAAATATTTCCCTCAGGACTTCGAGCCACAGAGCCATGGCACATTCCCAGATAATGAGGTCTCAAGATAAGTATAGTAGCAGACAAAATAAATGCATCTTACATAGCACGTCTAGAAGGAGTAACTGAGCCCTCAAGTTTTCCTAAAGTCTTCGTAAAGTCCTTGAAAGTTAACTAAGACACTTTCTTACTTCTCATAAAATGTTAAAATGAGTCACAATACCTTTAATGGAAGCCAGGTTCATAAGTTCTGGTATAGAATTATAGACACAGAATAAATATTTACCTAGAAGTTCAGCCATTGTATCAGGAAAGTTTACAAGCCTTATATTTTTGTCAGTGGCCTGGAACATAGTATATATTTACCCAACGGAATAGCGTGCCTTCTATAGAAAGAGAAGACTATAGAGAAGGACAAATCAGTTGCATTATCTTGCCAAATATATGACTCTGATGTATAAACTGTTGAATTCCAACAAAGATTTAGGACTGCTCACAAAGATATATTAAATTTAGCAAGGAATTAAAAATTTAAAAAAAACAAAAAAAAACCACTAGTCCATTTCTGGCCAAGATATGGGTAAATGGGACATCTCATACATTTTCAAAGGGAATATAAAATATTCAACATTTCTGGAGGGCAATTTGTACCAACATTCAAAATGTGCATACCATTTCATCTTGAGATTCCATTTCTCATTATTTATCTTAAGGAAACAAGAGTGCAAGTGTATAAATGTACTGTATAAAGATGTCTGTTGAATACTGTATAATACAGAACACTTAAAATAATCAAAACATCCAATGATAAAAGATTGAGTTAAAAAAAATGATACATACGTATAATGGACTACTATTTACTTTTTTAAAGACAGACTTTTATATTGACATGGAAAGAGGTCCACAAAATTTTGTTGAATTAAAACAGCAGGCTGTGGATTAGAATGTATAGTGTAACTACATTTATGTAAAATATATAAGTGTATACTAGCACAAGCATCTTGAAAGGTATAATGAGGGGTGCCTGGGTGGCTCAGTCGGTTGAGCGTCCGACTTCGGCTCAGGTCATGATCTCACGGTGTGTGAGTTCGAGCCCCGCATCGGGTTCTGTGCTGGCAGCTCAGAGCCTGGAGCCTGCTTCCGATTCTGTGTCTCCCTCTCTCTCTGCCCCTCCCCTGCTCATGCTCTGTCTCTCTCTGTCTCAAAAATACATAAAAACATTTTTAAAAAATTTTTAAAAAAAGAAAGGTATAATGAAATTTTTAAGATCAATTACTTTTGACGAGTGAAATGAGGAATTGTTTATCATATATTACTTTAATATAAAGATGTCTTCCATTTTCAGAAAAAAAATACAACAGGACAACCCATTTTAAATTATCTTAAAGGAATATTTCATTACATTGGAAAATGCTCACCATCAATTTTTTTAAGTTTATTTATTTTTGAGAGAGAAAGAAAGAGAAAGAGAGCACAAGCAGAAAGAAGGGGCAGAGAGAGAGAGGGAGACATAGAATCCAAAGCAGGCTCTGGGCTCTGAGCTGTCAGCACAGAGCCCAAGATGGGGCTCCAACTCATGAACCGTGAGATCATGACCAGAGCCGAAGTCAGTCACTCAACCGACTGAGCCACCCAGGTATCCCAAACCATCAATTTTTAAATGAAAAGAAATAGTTTCCTAACCAATACAAGCAATATAATTGTGATTTTCTAAGTTTATTCATATGTGGAAATTAACTCTGAAAAGTTTGTACTAAACATTAATATAGCACCATTTTCATGGGAAGGGTTGATCAAAGTTGCACATTGAGAGACCAAGTGAGAATCACACCTGTCTTCATGAAGCCCTAGCAGTGAGGGCAAGGGTCCCTTCTTATCTGTATACCAGGTTACAGCAGCAGAAGGGATATTTCCACTGCTGCCAGAGGAGCTCGGGCAGCAGAGGAGAGAGTCCCAAGCCGAATTAGCAGTAGCTAGAAAGGGAGAAAAACCTGGGAGACAACATCCGCACTATCCACGGTAGTAAGGCAAGTCCAAAGTCAAACAGACAAGAAAAGACATATATTGAGAACCTGCTATATATCAGGCAATCTGTTAAGAACTTTATATATGAATTATCTGTTTTATCCTCAAAACAATTTTAGGAATAAAATACCATTAGCTCCATTTCAAGATGAAGATACCAATGTTCAAGAAACTGAAGCTAGTAGGTAACTAGTAAGTGGCAAGGCCCAGGTCAGAACACAGACCTACCTGTCTGCTTCCCAAAATCATATTCTTTAACCATTTAATATGCCATAGTAAATCATGTGGGCACTGCCTGTGTACCTTTTTTTTTCCTTGTTTTTAAGGTCTTAGTTAAATCAGTGCAGTCTGTTACTTTGTCGTGGCTCAGACCAATTTCACCTGGTTGCCATATGGATACTCATGCAGGGTGCCGTACAAAAGTATAATGCACTACATAAAACTCGAGGCATCTCCCTAAAGTGTGCAGTACAGTTTTCAACTGAGAAATCAGAAAGAGAAAATGACCGTCCCCAAGATTGCTATTCCGAAAGAGATAATTGCCGTTCATCTCACTCTGCTCACAAAGTGCTTTGCTACGGTGACACTTACGCCCTTGGAGGTCAGCCCACATTTCGCTGACAGCTACCAGTTCAGCTGTGTCAATTCCACCTGAATCTACTTGCTTGCAGGGTTTTCTGAGCACACAGCTTACCAAGCCATTATTATTTTGTACCTGTGCCCAGAGAGCTATACAAAGGGTGCATTTTAATGAGCCTGGAATAGGTAAATAAATAAATAGCTCATAGGTAGTATGTAATTTACTAGCAAAAAAACAACCATGACTCACTGCCCTCACAGTCCATAGCCTGATGCCGCTGGTGATTACTTGCGGAATTCTATGGAGCAGAAAAGCTGAATTTCATTTTTTAGCTTATTCCTTAAAATTGTTAGTTGATGGATCTTTCCTCAGCTTGCCTCAAATGTCCTTGCTCATCTCCACTCTAAGGTAAACATATTTCACTGAAAAACTGCATCTGTGCATGGTTAACAATGCATTCAACATCCTCTCCATGCCTACCCATTCTATATAGGGAGTGCAATCAAGTGTTTAGAAATACCAAAGCATCTTTTCCTTTCTTTACTGCTCAAAAATGAAGGAATTTTAAAATCTGCTTATCATTCCCCAGGTCAATCTATTATGTGACTTTCAGTTGGATCTATTATGTGACTTTCAGTTGGGTCAATGATGCTCTAATTTTATGTTTCTGGCAAAGTTGGTTGAGACATTCCAGAAGAAAAGGGATATTAAAACACAGTTGCTACTTGATAGCAAGACAAAAGTACTTAAAAACACTGAGCATTGGGGCATCTGACTCTTGGTTCTGGCTCAGGTCATGATTTTATGGTTCATGAGATGTAGTCCCACATCAGGCTCTGCACTGGCAATGCGGAGCCTGCTTGGGTTTCTCTCTCTCTCTCTCTCTCTCTCTCTCTCTCTCTCTCTCTCTCTGACTTTTCCCTGATTGCACGCTCTCTCTCAAAATAAATAAATAAACTTAAAAAAGAAACAAACAAACCACTCTGAGCATTTTGCAGTCTGGGTTCCATGAACCCTCTACGAACTCCCTAAATTGTTTGTAGAATTTTGTGTTAGTATGCATTTCCTACCACTTATTAAGTTTTCAAAGTACAGTAAAACCTTGGTCTATGAGCATAGTTTGTTCTGGAAACATGCTTGTAATCCAAAGCACTTGGATATCAAAGCAAATTTCAAGAACCATTGGCTCAGTTGTTATCATGTGATGTTCGGTGTCACATACTACTCATATTGCAAGACATTGCTCATTTACCAAGTTAAAATTTATTAGAAATGTTTGCTTGTCTTGTGGAACACTCGCAGAACAAGTTACTTGCAATCCAAGGTTTTACTGTATATACTAACCAAAACAGATTAAGCACTACTGAATCATTCAGAAAGTCCTGGTAGGGAGGGGGAAGATTGTAAAATTAGTGCCTTTTACACAAACATTTATCTCAAGAAAACTCATTTACACTTATTTCATTATTCTTTTTATTTTTTTTTAATTTTTTTTTTCAACGTTTTTTATTTATTTTTGGGACAGAGAGAGACAGAGCATGAACGGGGGAGGGGCAGAGAGAGAGGGAGACACAGAATCGGAAACAGGCTCCAGGCTCCGAGCCATCAGCCCAGAGCCTGACGCGGGGCTCGAACTCACGGACCACGAGATCGTGACCTGGCTGAAGTCGGACGCTTAACCAACTGCGCCACCCAGGCGCCCCATACACTTATTTCATTATTCTTAATTCATCATTCACATCAAGCCACCCTCTATCCCATTATACACTCTGCCTATTTCTGCTTCTAACTTCTTTCATTGACCCATCTCCCTGTTGGATATATTTGCTTCCTTGAAAGCAAACTTGAAAGTATTTCCCCAGTAAAGCTTTAAATGACTGACTTTAACCTAGGTCAATTTTATCCTATTTCTAAATTCTTATTGTACTTAGAGTCTGAGGAAAATGGAGACTGCGTGTGTACACGCTTATGTGGGCATACATGCACATGCATGCACACACGTCTGCCATAGACATTTTGTATATGGAAATATCTGTAGACATATCATGGCATACATCACGTCTTAACCTATATCTTCATTACTGTCAGAGATCCAATAGCTCATCAAAATCAGGGATAAGTCATACTTTTAGTGTAGCTCTCACTATAACTAAAACTATGCTTGCTTGCTTAATGGTTATGATGAGCTCTCAGTAACACATAACCCATGGAAATGCCTACCATTTTACCATTCCTCTCTGTAACTGAATTACTTTTAAGGAAATTTTTCTTCCCTAAAGTTAGAAACCCTGGTAAAACATTAGGGGAGATATAAGTTAGAGATGAATATTTTGAAATGTGAAATGTTCTACTAAATTATAAGCTCCATATCTAATCCATAATTTATCAGCAAATCCTATTGCTATTTTTTCCATCATTGGATCTATTTTCACCAGTCCATTGCTTTTGCCCTAGTCTTCCTGTGATTTCTGCAACAGCTTCCTGACTAGCCTCTGTATTTCTGCCTCTGCTCCCTTGAAAGTCTATTTCACAAAGCAATAAAAGTGAGTCTTTTAAAATGTGAGTCAGATCATGACTCTTCTTCAAATTTTCCCATGACCTCCCAAATTAGAATAAAAAAATAGAGTCATGGGGTGCCTGGTTTCGAGCCCCACATCAGGCTCTGTGCTGACAGCTCAGAGCCTGGAGCTTGCTTCAGATTCAGTGTTTCTCTCTCTCTCTCTCTGTCCCTCCCCCACTCATGCTCTGTCTCTGTCTCTCAAAAATAAATGATAAAAAAAAAAAGTTTAAAAAAATAGAGTCCTTAAAATGGACCCTAAGATCTTTGTTATTCAGCTACTCATACCTCACTTTAGTTAAAACTGCTATAATTTCTTTTTTTTTTTTTGATTTGGCTTTTTTTAAATATGAAATTTATTGGAAAATTGGTTTCCATACAACACCCAGTGCTCATGCCAACAGGTCCCCTCCTCGATGTCCATCACCCACTTTCCCCTCCCTCCCTCCCACCCCCCATCAATCCTCAGTTTATTCTCAGTTTTTAGGAGTCTCTTATGGTTTGCCTCCTTCCCTCTCTGCAATTTTTTTTCCCTTCCCCTCCCCCATGGTCTTCTGTTTATAGCAGCATTTTCAACAATAGCCAAATTATGGAAAGAGCCTAAATGTCCATCAACTGATGAATAGATAAAGAAGTTGTGGTTTATATATACAATGGAATAATACTTGGCAATGAGAAAGAATGAAATCTGGCCTTTTGTAGCACCATGAATGGAACTGGAGAATGTTATGCTAAGTGAAATAAGTCATACAGAGAAAGACAGGTATCATATGTTTTCACTCTTATGTGGATCCTGAGAAACTTAACAGAAAACTGCTTTTAATTTCAACTTTTCTCCTGGTCTACTCCATTTAAGTCAATGATTCCAATTCCTACACCAGATTCCTAGCTAGTCCCTCAACCCACCAAACATACTCCTGTCTAAAGGAATTTGTAACTGCTATTGTTTCTATATGGCACATTTCCCTCAGATCTCATCTCACTACCTCCTGATCTAGAGCCTTGCCCTGATCACCCTCCAAAATTAACACACACACATATGTACAAAGTACATCCTTATCCCTTTTTCCCAGATCTATTTTTCCTCATAACACTTACCTCCACTTAACATATTATATGTATTACTTTATTATCTTTGGTTCTCCAACTAAGGGACAAATATTTTTGCCTATTGTGTTCATTGTTGTAACCTCAGTGGCCAGAACACTTTCCAACATATACAAAGTGCTCAATACATTTGTGTTGGATGATGGGTCCATAGTAGCCAGATTTATTTTGAACAAGAGCAAACATTTGAAAATAGTTTAAAGGACAATATTATTGAAATTTATATGCAGAAGAAATATTAAGAGGTAAAACACCAAAAATGTCCACAGTATGGTCAGTGATTTATCATTTTCTAAATTTCTTTAATGGGTAAATAGAGAAAAAGAAAAATGAGAAAACAAAGAAGAGGAGTTGAAACTTAAACAGTGAGACAAATCTTCTGGAAATTTTGAGACTAAAAATCTACTCTGAAGACTACTGGCCAGAGGTAATGGCAAGGGGTATTGTCTGTTTTGTCTAACACATCAAAAGACATCATCCCCTCTGACAATTATTTTTTTGCTTACCGTGCGCCATTATCATCCCTCTGGAAGACAGCCTCGGTGCTCCCCTGAGTCCTCTTAGAGCCCTACATACTCATGCATGCTATGGCCACCAGTGTTCTTTCACTCCCAGCATCCAGGAGCCATACTTCTTTGTCGGAGGATGGCCCTCAGGAGGTCAGAACACTTTGCCTGTTCACACAAAGAACCAGAACTTCCTGGGAATTGATTTCGCAGCAGAGGCAACAGCCTTTGCTAATGTCAGAGTTGCAGAAGTACAAATACTCCAACTCCTCTGACTCTTGGTCATGCATGACAGCCTTCACGTGTATCCACAAGGTCTCTTGATCTTCCCTGCGTGAATGAATCAAAGTTCTTCACTCCTGCTCCACCTCTTTCGCTACCTGGCCTCACTTTCCTACTGCCTGGCCAGTCTTCCTGGGGATACTTCCTCATAAATCACTTTCACACAAATCCTTATTTCAGGATTTGTTCCTGGAAAACTCAACCTATGACAGTTGGTACCAGAAATGATCCCAGAGATTGTCACTCAGGGTAGTTGCTAGAGTTGGGGGACTTGCTGGCTAGAAGGCAATAGGAATTCCATTGTTTATGGTAAATAAAGTGACAAAATCTTCAGACCATTATTAAAACTTCCCTGTGCAGTAAATTGGATGGAATAGAAGAGGAAGGGGGTGTACTGATTACACATTATCTCTAGCATTTGAGACATATGGTAGTGAGGCTTATTACCATGAAAACTGGGAGGTGCATAGTTATTATTAAGTGCCATTAATAGGAAAAGAAAATTACAAATTCACATTAGCCAACTACCAATTCAGAGCATATGAAAGCCACATGTTCTCCATGGCAGCATGTAAGAGACCATCACATCTGGAGCTGCAGGGAAGACTGTATTGAAGCCAGGACCAGGACTTGAGAGTGAGAGTGGCAAAGCTTCAAAGAAGGCTGATTTGTACTGAGGCAAGTTCTTATGCCAGAAGTAGGACTGTGGTAGAGAAGGGATGGGATCCTGAAACTCAGAACAGAGATACTTGGGATACACACACACAAAATCACTAAACTCAATACCTGTAAACTCCTGGGCCTGAAAAAGTTCCTCAATTCATCTAGCTAGAGAACTACGGCTTCTTTTTGTTGAAGACTGTGCAGAACCCTCCACAGAGACCAATGCTTTGCAAAATTATACTTGTCCCTCAAGATGGGCCAATTCCTCTCTTCCTATCTACTATATCAGCATGATCTTATTGGCAAAGTACTGCCTCTGCTAAGGAAAGAAAGGAATTATTCATTCAAGGAGATAGAGAATCTGGCTAATAGGAGCTGGAAGGAACTGAAAGAATGTGCCTGGAAATGGATATCGAACGCACTGGACGGGAAAAGGTAGGCATTAAGGCTGGATAGGGGAGAATTTATTGCTATGGGGCATGCTCTTATAACTTAACACCCCAGTGGGAGCACTTGCAGACAATCCTAATATATTTTGCTTAGTTTGTTCCTAAAAGCTTTGAAAAAACATTGACTCCTATTAATCGAGGTAGAAACACCAGAGCTTCCTTGGTAGAGTCTGAAAAAGAGATCAGCAGGCTCAAAGAAGTGGGCAAGCTAATCATGTAAAACCTAAGAACCTGTCAGGAGACCATGTTCCCTGAGAAATGCCAGAAGACACTCCCCCCACTAAGTGTGAAAGAAAGCCCTAGTGAGGAGAACACTGGCATTGTCAAGAGGCTTATTGGTGCTTGTTCTTAGTAGGTTAAGGTTGAAGATAGGGATGCTGCTATGGGACTAACTTCCTTGTATCAGTGAGCAGTGTAGGATTTGGAAGAGCAGAGACCAGATGGTAGCACTGAATCATCAGCGGCAAGGGAACAGTTACCATAACAGGCAACAAACCTGAAAGTATCTACGGTGACGTCTAATAAACCATGATGCTTCTAGAACAAAGACAGACAACAAGTGCATTACCCTGATAATATATAATTTAATATTTTGTATTAATATAAAATTAAAGATTTAGTATAATATTTTTTATTTATTTATTTTTGAGAGAGACAATGACAGAGACAGAGCACAAGCAGGGGAAGAGCAGAGAGAGAAGGAGAGGGAGAGGGAGATACAGAATCCAAAGCAGGCTCCAGGCTCCAAGCTGTCAAAACAGAACCCAACAAGGGATCAAACCCACAAACTGCGAGAGCATGACCTGAGCTGAAGTCGGATGCAGCTCTAAGCTGTGACCACTATCTCCAGAGATCCTCTGTGGAATTGATCCAAAGTTACCCTCTGTGGGACTTTCATTGGTCCTATCCACTTGTTGTGCCTCCTTCTTCATCCTAGCTTCCCACTCCTTTGTAAGTTTTTTTTTTTCCATGAATAAACCTTAATAAATCACTTGTTATGAGTCCTTGTATTGATTGTTTCACTACAGCGATGATGCCACACCCAGTACAGGGCCTAGAACACAGTAAGTACTCAGGAAATATTTGTTGATAAACAAATGGTCATTTGGATTTAGCAAATGTCCTCAATAGAACTGTGCATCTCACTTGCTGTGAATGATTGTAAAAATGATGTGATTTGTGGGTACGTGGCAGGGGTACCTGCCCCCGCCCCCAAAAAAATCCCAGAAAACTACTGTGTCACCATCAATCACAGAGCTCTACTTCTGGGACATTTGTGCAGGTCAAATCAGATTTTGGTCTCTGAAGTACTCTATTAAATACAGTAAGTTGTGAGTAAATATTTTAGCTAGGAATTGCAGCTAAATGTGAATGTGATAGAGCATACACTTGAAAATCATTTAGAAAGAGAAGAAGCCTCTGAATGTGAAGGTAGAGCAAAAGCAATACTTATTTCTTTTAAAATTTACTTCAAAATCAAACTTTGCAAATGATTGTATCTTCAACTAGAAATCTCTCGTAGCTTAAAGATCCCTTGTATTAGTTTGAGGTCTCCAGAGAAACAGAACACGAGAGAGACAGATTGTTTATGAGGAATTGGATCATGTGTTTATCAAAGCTGAGGAGTCTTATAATCTGCTATCTGTAACTGGAGACCCAGGAAAGCTAGTTGTGTAATTCCAGTCTGAGTCTCAAGGCCTGAGTCTCAACCACAAGAACCAATGGAGTAAATCCCAGTTAGAGGGCAGAGGACCAGAGTTCCAGCTGAACAGACAGGTAAGTAAGGAACAAACCTCCTTTCTTCCACTTTTTATCCTATTCAGGTCCTTAACAGATTGGTTGACACCCACATCCACATTGAGGAGGGCAATTTACTTTACTGAGCCTACTAATTCAAATGCTAATCTCGTCCAGAAACATCTTCACAGCCACACCCAAAAATGGCATTTAATCTGGGCACCCCATGGCTAAATTGATAGATATAATTATCCATCACAACCACCAAAAGATTGAAGAAGAATTTGAGCTCCTAAGCCACACTGGAACTAGAGAAAAATAGTAGCTTGCACTATATCCAACATTGGCTCTTCAAACAAGCCTGGATCTTTTGATTGTTAACAGGGGGCCCTTTAGAACTACTCATGTCTTCTGAAGAAACTCTAGTATAGTGGACTCCACAGGATAGACTGTAACCATATAGGCAATTTCAATTACTGGATATTTTACACATGACTCTGAGGCCACATAACTGTGAGTATTGTGGCTTTAGTTTCCCAAGGCTTGGCTAGAGGAAGCTCGTGACTGCTTTCTGTGCACAGAGCCCACCTGCACACACTTCCACTCTCAAGGGAAAAGAGCACTGATATGTATTATCCATATTAAAGAACAACAAATCCTTCCAATTCTACTGTCAAATAAAAATCCCATATCTGACTTCTAACCACTTCCTCCACCAGTACAATTTGGATCAAAGCTGCCATTATTCCTCTTCTGGATTTTTGTAATACTTTCTATCTTCCCATTTCTATCCCTGAACCCAGTCTAATCTCAACCCAGCAGCCAGTAAGTCCTTTTAAAATATGTCTGAGGATGTCATTCCTCAGCTGAAAATCCTCCAATGGATTACCCGCTCATTTCACCCACTTCCTCTCTAACTTCTTCTCCCACTCTCCTTTCACTCAGCCCACTCTCTTCAAGCCACATTGACCTCCTTCCTAATCTTTGAACACACTGAGTGTTTTCCTGCCTCTGACCATTGAACTTGCTTGGCCACTTACTTCCATTTGGGCTTTCAGGTCCTCTCTAAATGAAACAGCAACACCCACCCCTCTCCCAGTACTCCCAGCCCTTTTCACCTAGCACTGCCTATACCCATCACCTCACTTTCTCTTTCCACTGTATCCTTTATCACCATCTGCCATTACACATTTACTTGTTTGTATGTTTATGGCCCATCCCACTAGTCTATAAGTTCCTTGAGGGCAGGGATTTTGCCACTTTTGTTTCCTTCTACGTTCCCATGTTCTTGATGGCAGACACATTGGAAATGCTTAATATTTTTTGTTGTTGTTGAATTAAAAAAAAAGATCTATAGAAAAATGTCATTGCCTCCATTTCAATATCATTTAGACAAACCCTTTATTTCTCATTTGTACCCACTGCAGTGTAAGTGAGCCCGGTTCATCCATTTGGGTATCTCTGTGTCCTGATATCTTCCATTTTCCCCATGCTTCAATTTTTTTTTTTGCCTTCATAGCCATCAAATATTAACAATCCTCCATATCCTCAGGGAACCACCTTTCTCCTCATTTGACTACACTGCCTTGCACATAAAAAAGCTCAATTACTAGATGTTAAATGACTGAGGGTGGCAGTTTGCCAGCCTATGCTAATGAAACAGCCCTCTTGTCCCTCCAAGGCAATGTGCACATTTTGACAGGGGCTTCGAGGAGACCTTGCACCAATGCCTTAACACAAAAGTTATTGTTGAAAGTTATTGTTAAAACAGGAAGCCAAGATAAAGTAGGATGAGTTTAGACCAGGGAAGGTGATTTGGAGGGTAGCTGTTGTAAGACCTTAAGGTCATTTATGAATACAACTGTCTGAATCCCTTATTCCACAAAGAGTATGTTATTTCGTTTTTTATTTATCATGCTAACAGAGATGCAATTTGTAACAAACAGTAATGAATAAATTCTGCAAAATGGTGTAAACCTGAAAACATTTGCCCTCTTGTCCTTCATGTACTAATGCTCACTTGACCCAAAGAAGTAGTTCCAAGAACAGAGGTTAGAAACATTTACATAGAAAGCACACAATGTTTGGCTCATTTACAGAAGTACATGCTTCTGCTTACCAGCCTTATATCTGATGTTTGCAAAGGCTATTGAAAATAAAGAATATGTCATAATGAGGAGGTTCCTGGAGGAAAATTCTGAAATATCCTTCAATGTAGAAATATATACTATATTAAGTTCTAAAGATCTGCTATACAATTTGTGCCCATAGCTATCAATACTGTATTGTATACATAAAATGTCATCAAGTGGGTAGATATGTTGTTTTTATCACAATAAAAAAAAGGATGTATTATTGTGGGTCCATGTATGTATATGATTGTGATGATAATGGTGATTTTCATTGATTAGAAATTCTCTAAAACAAAATAGTAATTTTGTTGTTGCCAAAAGCAACTTTATCAGGGAAGGAAAAGTGGATTCTCAACAAGCTCTTGGTATTACACTGGGAACTATAAATTCCAGACTGAAAAAGTATCTAATACACAGAAAATGGGAAGAATAGGGTGAGAATGGCAAGTAACTGCTGAAGAGGGATCTTAAAACTGCTTTGACCTGAAAAACACTTCAAACACAAAACCAGTGATTTATAAACTGAAACACAGATATAAAAATATATTTGGGTCATCTGTTTTCCCAGATCTTTCTGACAACAGTGCCATCTGGAGACTCAGTTTGACCGAGGACACAAGATCTTAAGGGAAGTTAGACACAGACACTGCAAAGGTTGCTGATGAACTCATTCTGTTTTTCCTGTTACTGTTATGCTGTTCATCACTGCAGCAAAGAGACAACTAAAAATTTAAAAACGGAGATACTTTTTAAAACCTTATATATGCAAAGTTACCAGAGAGAAAATAAACTCAGCAATATTCTAGTGTGAATTACAGAGCAGTTAATGTATGAGTTGTTCATCCAGAGGATGCTATTATTTTAGGAGAATTAAGAAAATAATAATATATTGCAATCATTGCTGAGAATGCCAGTATCTATAAAAGTGTTCTTTAATTTATAAATGTGAAATACAAGATGGTCTTCAAATCCTCAAGATCAAAAGATCTGAGAAGTAGAAAGCAAACATAACTCAAGTTTCCATAGGCTTTCCTCCATCTGCCCACATGGAACCTCAACAGCCTCTGAATTTTCTCCCCAAGGGTCTCCCCATGATCCCATGAAAGGTCTTGCAAGTGTTTTCAAAGACTCTGATGAGCACCCACTGGGTAACAATACCACATCTTTTTAGTGCCCACACTCCCACTGGGCATGATGCTACCTCCACTGTGAATAGCTCCCAAAAGTCACCTCTTACTTCCTTCGTCCTCCCAGCAATTTCCACTCTGTCTGCCAGGCATGGCTGCCATTTTTCAGCAGGTAACGCTAGGCGTCACCACCACGGACAGCGTGGAGCCCTCAAATATAATACTGTACTTGAGTGTCGATGGGTGGTAAGGAGGAAGGGATGTCTTCCCCTTCCTTCTCCAAGACAGAAATAAAAGCATGATTGTTTTGTTCCCTCAAAATCCTTCACTCAAAAGTTGTTCCATGTTTTTTTTCTTTTAAAAAGAAAGTCGCTTATTCTGACAGTCACCCCTACTGATATATCCATTTCTATCCCTGTATGACAGTAAAACTATATTATTAAACACACATGTACGCACAGTTACACAAAAATACACAGTTCCATGAACTACAGTAGAATTCTTTTTTTCCTTCGAGAATTTTGGAATTAGTATGTTTACTACAATAGCATACAAAAGACACAATACAGGTGCTCAAATCAATTATGCACCAAGGTGCCATGGATTGGATTTCTGGGTAGAAGATATATAAAATATATTTTTATTTTTTTATTATATAAGTTTCATGTGTGCAACATTATAATTCAATGTCTGCATAAACTACAAAGTGATCACCACCAAAAGTCTAGGTACCACATCCATCACCCTACAATCGACTCCCTTTCACCCCTTTCACCCCTTTCACCCAACCCTCCAATACCCTTCTCCTCTGGTAACTACTCCTATCTGTTCTCTGTGCCTATTAATTTGATTTTGGTTTTGTTTGTTTGTTTGTTATATTCCACATAGTGAAATCATACAGTGTTTGCCTTTCTCCTTCTGACTTATTTCACTTAGCATTATACCCATTAAGTTCCATCCATGTTGTTGAAAATGGTAAGATTTCATTCTTTTTATGGCTGAGTAGTAACCCACTTATATACATCTTTATCCATTCATCCATAAATAGACATTTAGGTTCTTTCCAAATCTTGGCTATTGTAAATAATGTTGCAATGAATGTAGGTATACGAATATCTTTTCAAATTAGTGTTTCATATTCTTTTGATAAATACCCAGTATTAGAACAGCTAGATCATATGGTAGTTCTATTGAATCCCCACACTGCTTTCTGTAGTGGCTGCACCAATTTACATTCCCACCAACAGTGTATGAGGGTTCTCTTTTCTCCACATTCTCTCCAACACTTTCCATTTCTTATCTTTTTGCTACTAGCCCTTCTGACAGGTATTATATCTCATTCTGGTTTTGATTTGTATCTCCCTGATAATTACTGATGTTGACCATCTCTTCATGTGCCTGTTGGCCATGTCTTTTTTTGGAGAAATGTCTCCTCAGATACTCAACCCATTTTTAATTATGTGGTTTATTTTTGTTGTTGAATTGCATGAGTTCTTTACATATTTTGGATAATAACCCCTTATCAGATATATGATTTGCAAAAATCTTCTCCCATTCAGTAGATTGACTTTTCATTTTAATGATGGTTTCCTTTGCTACACAAGAGATTTTTTGGTTTGAAGTACACACACTTATTTTTTTTTTTTATTTTGTTTCTTTTGCCTTTGGAGTTGGAGCCACAAAAACATTGCCAAGACAGATGTCAAGGAGCTTACTGCCTATGTTTTCTTCTAGGAAGTTTATGGTTTCAACATTTACATTCTAATCTATTTTGAGTTAATTTTTATACATCATGGTAGAAGATAGTGGTCTTGTTTCATTTTTCTGCATATTGCTGACCAATTTTTCCTACACCATTTATTGAAGAGACTGTCCTTTCTCCATTGTATGTTCTTGGCTCCACTGCTGTAAGTTAATTGTCCATATAGGTATGGATTTATTTCTAGGCTCTTGACTTTGTTCTCTGTGTTCTTGACTGTTCTCTGTGTATCTTTCTGTGCCAGTACCATACTGTTTTGATTACTATCACTTTGTTGTACAGTTTGAAATCAGGGAGTGTGATACCTCCAATTTTGTTTTGTCTCAAGATAGCATTGGCTATTTGAAATTTTTTTATGGTTCCATACAAATATAAAAGTCATTTGTTCTAGTTCTGTGAAGTATGCCATTGGGATTTTAATAGGGAGTGTGTTGAATCTGTAGACTGCTTTGGGTAGTATGGACATTTTAACAATATTAATTCTTCCAGTCCATGAGCACAGAATACCTTCCCATTTATTTGTGTCTTCATTTTCTTTCATCAATGTCTTGTGGTTTTCAGTATACAGGTCTTTCACTTCCTTAAATTTATTTCTAGGTACTTTATTCCTTTATGCAATTGTAAATTGAATTTTTTTAAGTTTATTTATTCATTTTGAGAGAGAGAGAGAGAGAGAGAATCCCAAGCAGCTAGTAGCATGGAGCCTGACGTGGGGCTCAATCTCATGAACCATGAAATTATGACCTAAGTCAAAATCAAGAGCCAAACACTAACCAACTGAGCCACCCAGGCACCCTGTAAAGGGAATTTTCTTAACCACCTTAATAGTTCAATATTAGTGTATAGAAATGCAACTGATTTCCATATACTGATTTTGTATTTCATAATTTTACTGAATTCATTTATTAGTTCTAACAGATTTTTGGTGGAATCTTGAAGTTTTTCTATATATAGTATCATGCCATCTGCAAATAGTGACAGTTTTATTTCTCCCTTTCTGATTTGGATGCCTTCACCCAAAATTTTTTCAATCCCTTTTTAGAATAGACTCTACAGTCCCCAAGCCATCTATAATCTTTCTCACACAAGAACTTAGTTAAGAGTTTGGGGTCTGATCCAGAGAATAAGGTAACAGATCCCACTGCTACCAGAGCATTGAGTTGTCCAAAGGCCTCCATTGATTTAAGCAATGTTGAATTCCATGTGGAAGCTACGAGACTGACTTTCTGGTGCTATTTTGTGTGTGAAGGTTTTAACATAAGTGTTGCTTTACACACCAAATGTCTCATAGAGATTTTAGTTAAAATAGTTTTTTTTTCTGATTTAATTTTTTTAACTTTTTTTTTTAGTACCGTTGTCCTTTGGAGATATTCATTGGTTCATGGAGCATGGCTATCAGAAAAGTATTAGTGAGAGAATCTGGCTGTCTTCCTCACTGCTTACCCCTATTTTCATCCCCCATTCTCAACTGAGACATCCTGTCCAGCCAGCTTCTGTGTTTTACTCCCTTTTTGTCCAGTAGCACAGGTTCTTTTCATTTCCAAAATGTTCCTATATCTCTTATTTGAATATCCTTCCAGCAGGTCCCTGCACTAGACCTCCAGGCACCAGCAGTGTGCAAAGGTCAGATTTAAGTTGGGCCCTCAATGAAACATGATTGGGATATTTTGTGAGCCACAGAATCAGTTAAAATGAAAATGCGATAGGTCAACTTCAAAGAAATTCTTGAAGTATCAGGTTCTGGGTACTTTGGGGCTTTCTGAGAATTATAAAGTCATGTTATTTTATAATAACCAATCAGATCTATCCAGATTTTTTCATACTGACTAAATTTTTACAGCATATCAAAGAGAAAAGACTAGGAAAAGCAGAACTGGCAGGACACTAGTATTGGGACATACAGGTTATGTTTCCATCAATGCCACTAAGAAGTTTTGAACTTGAGCAGGGCACTTACTTACACTTTCTGGTCCTCATTTATCACATGAAAGGGCTGGGCTGAGTGACTGTCAAGGACCTTTTCAGTTGTAACAATTTATTTCAGTAATAATATATGGTTCTGTAAGCAACCTAGAAAAGGGGGCTGGTCATAAATAAAAGAAACAGAGCTGTGCCTCAGTTGGTAAAACAATCAGACCCAGTAGGGGATTTGGGCAAAAGGAAAGTGGTTTTCAGAGCTAACAGTAAGAGGCGGGGGAAATGCTAGCCAGCAGGAAAGCAAGGGAGCTGCCATTTCGGCGCAAAATTTATATTGATAACATGACAACTGGCACACTATCCAAACAATGGTATTTCAAGAGGTATAATAAATTCAAATCAGATGAAAGCACTTTCTCAGAACTCTAAAATACCATATATGTGTTAAAATTCGCTTCATAGATAACGTTACAAGTGTGTTCTTTGAGATTAAAGTGCAGTTTACAGGGATTCCAGCTAATTTTAAGAAAGAACAAATCTGACTTCATGTAGTTTCCTATTGGGCTTAGGACATCCATTTTTAAAATGTCATCTTTTAGGCAATGGATTTTTTCACTTAATCCCAGTGAATGCCAACCATATCAGCAACTGCCAAAGACAACTCTTCCCAGCCTTTCATGTGTAGGATTATCAGCAATTTAAGCACAAGAGAATCGACACTTAAAAAGTGGTAATACTTTGGGAGTTCTGCAGAAGAAAAAATAAATTCCTTGAGTTTTGTGCAGGGAAAAGATACACACGTGCACACACACGCACACATACACATGCACAGCCACACACCACCACACATTCTGAGTCTTTCTGATAGAGTTTACTAGAGCGTAAGTCAGGATTACTTGAACCAGAAGAAAACAAAATTAGTCAAAGAGCTGGCAGGGCTGATAATTAGCTGTATATAGGATTATAAACCTTAAAAAAGGCACAGTAAGGGAGGTGTTTGGATTTATAGTAACAGGTACATAACCGTCAAAATTGGGAGGTCCAGACACAATGGTAATTTATGTGGTTAGGTTTGTCTTTACTATTCAGCACTCTTTATAGTCTAAGAAGAAAAATTGCGATTCAAATGTGAATTTCATGTTTTGTGGCACCTTATTAAAATTATCATGAAAAATTCAATTCCTCTGCTTGGAACTTCAGCATATAATGAACGGCATAAAAAGACAGAAGCGTACAAGGGAGAAAAAGTGCAGTTCAGCGTGATAAAGTAGAAAGAATATCAAGCTAGGAGTCAGAAGACCAGGATTCTATTCCCAGCTCTGCTAATAACCGGCTGTCTGATTTTAGGCAAATCATTTCCTTTCTTTGAGCCTCAGTTTTTTCATTTGTAAAATATAGGGACTGGTTGAGATAAATACAATCCTGTGATCACCAGTGTCAGACCTGTAACACTTCTTGTGCCAAGAGAGCCACTAAGCAAATTATCAAATACTCTGACATAATAGAAAACAACATTTCATTTTAATCCATCACCTCCCATGGGGTCTGAAATAGAAGAACCCAAATACTTGGTATATTGTGCATCTAGTTGATCACAATTTATCTGCAGAATATCCTTTTTCTGACATTTAAGAAAGGTCAAAATTCTCAAGAGCTTAATAGGGATGTTAATGACCTTTAAAATGGTATGGCTACTTGGTTATGTTGAAACATTCAAAGGTCCCTGAGACTGTGAAAAATGAATGACAGTGACCTTGAACATCTACTCTACTCTTGTCCAGAGAGTAGAGGTAAGGGAAAGGGAACAACACTGCTAATCTGTCAAGAAATTATATATAATCGCTGTTAGTAATATATATAGTGCTCTGTTCACATCTTCTCTACCTATATGTATGTCCTGATATACAATTTTATTACATTGAAAGATTTATGTGCAACATTTCAGTAGTTTTCTACTCAGGTGGTAAGATGCAGTGTAATTATGATAAACATCAGCTAGCAGGCCACCTGCCTGGAATATTACAAATGGAAAGGCAAAGTGATGTAATTAGATATTTGACTGCACAAAGTGAGTGCTGGACTAATGCACAATTTTACTTTTAGGGGTTTTTATTCTTATTTTGAGAAAAATCATTGTTTAGCTTCTTTACCCAGATTCTCATCCTTTTCATTCGAGTCTATAAAAATCCTCATCCATTCTAGAGATACAGAGAACTAGATATCATGTATTCTATTAACTTATAACCAGAAAAATAAATTAGGTAATTTTTTCAATTAATGTATATTTAAGTTTTTTTATTGACTATTTTGGTAACAAAAGAGAACTTTACAATGCCATTTTATGCTTTTCATATCCAAAATGTGACAGGCCACTAATATACAGAGAAACTAAAATCCTAGTTTCTGACTCCTGACTTCCATCCTTATTCTCACTTTATAAAAAGTAAAAAAAGTAAATCAAAACCAATTGGTAGTTGGTTATTCCTATCTAGTCTGTGAGAAGAAATCATTGAAGCAACAAATTAGTTACCTGATGTAGATAAATATATATGAACTTCAACTTTGTCATTATTTAAATGTTAAGAATTAAAGGGTTTTATTATTCACTTCTACAAACCTCTTACAAAATATCAAAGAAAAATATTTAATGTATCAAAACACTGTTTTAGAGAACAGACTTGAGGTGAGGTGGGGGTGCCAGAGAGTAAAATACCCAACTTTATTGAGGAATAATTGACAAATATGATTTTATATATATTTTTTATTATATATATGTATGTAATGACTTGATATACATATATATTGTGAAATGATTACCAAGATTAAGATAATTAACACATCTATCACCTCACACAGTTGACTCTTTTTGTGTCAATGTGTGGTTAGAAGGCTGAGAGATGTTCTCTCAGCAAATTTCAAGTATACAATACCAAATTGTTAACTATGGTCACCATGCTGTTATTTAGATTCTCAGAACTTATTCTTCTTATAACAGACAATTTGGATCCTTTAACCTACACTCCCCTTTTCTTTTACCCCCCCAGCCCCTGGCAAAAATCATTCTATTCATTGTGAAATAAAAGATTTTCATTCCAATGGATTAAAGCTGTATTACAGGGGCGCCTGGGTGGCGCAGTCGGTTAAGCGTCCGACTTCAGCCAGGTCACGATCTCGCGGTCCGTGAGTTCGAGCCCCGCGTCGGGCTCTGGGCTGATGGCTCAGAGCCTGGAGCCTGTTTCCGATTCTGTGTCTCCCTCTCTCTCTCCCCTCCCCCGTTCATGCTCTGTCTCTCTCTGTCCCAAAAATAAATAAACGTTGAAAAAAAAAAAATTAAAAAATAAAGCTGTATTACATTCCTACTGTAGTATTATTCTTCAATCTAGGGAGGCTTCCTGATCAAATATAATCATATTCAGGTAATTAGTTACTACATGAAGAAGTACTACAAATAAATACAGTTTTAGAACACAAAGGTTTTCAGGAGTCCATTCACATGGTCCAGAGTCAGGAAGTCAAGACTGACAACATAGGTTAGAACATGAACCAATGGCTTTGGAACAAGACTGCTTGGAGTTTAATCTGGCCCTACCACTTACCAGCATGATGATTTGACAAGTTAAGGAAAACCATTCTGTGCCCCTGTTAACTCATCTGTAAAATAGGGACAAAAGTACCTCATAATAGGGGCCTGTGTGGCTCAATTGGGTAAGCATCCAACTCTTGATTTCAGCTCAGGACATGATCTCATGGTCCTTGAGATCAAGCCCCACACAGCCCGTTTGGGATTCTGTCCCTCCCACTCTCTCTCTGCCCCTCCCCTGCTAGCATTCTCTCTCTCTCTCTCTCTCTCTCTCTCTCTCTCTTTCTCTCTCTCTCTCTCTGTCTTTCAAAATAAATAAATAAACTTAAAAAAAGGAGTACCTGATAATGTTGGTTTGAATGTTCCATGAGGTAACACATATAAATGATGGGGAAAGGGCCAGGAACATAATGATAAGAATCGATAAGTATTTTTATAATGAATATAATTAATTTGTATGTACTAAGACTCCGTATGCTAAGACTGTAACAAAATTGACAACTTAAGGATTCGGTTGTCGCAATTCATGGCAGCCTGCAGCCAACTCACAGGGCTTTGAGAATGTCAAGAAGGTGGAAACACAACCTGCATGAGAGCTGGTGACGATTCCGTGGTTAACCTTTCTACTACCACCATACTAAGCTGGTTTTTTTATGCTTATTTATTTTTGAGAGAGAGAGCAAGAGAGAAACAGAGCACATGCAGGAGAGGGGCAGAAAGAGAGGGAGACACAGAATCTGAAGCAGGCTCCAGACTCTGAGCTGTCAGCATACAGCCCGACATGGGGCTCAAACACATGAACCCCAAGATCATGACCTGAGCCGAAGTTGGGATGCTTAACCGACTGGGCCACCCAGGCGCCCCTAAGCTGGGTTTTTACATAGCAGAGTAGCCTGGTTTTGCTACTGGCCCACAATGTGGAAATTATGATCTAATCAGAGTCTTCACAATACTAACTGCAGGATAAAAAGTTTAAAAAAAAAAAATGATTTAACCCATCAACCTTGAAACTTGTTGGTGTATTTTTTAATGGAAAATACAGATGATTGTTTTATCAATCCCAACGATTATTGTTCCAATGATTATAGTTTTACAGTGTAAATATCCCTATCTATTAAATGAAAGGAACACTACACGAAAGTATTTTACTAGGGTTAATGATGCATGCCACAAAATGTTCTCAACTCCTGGGATCCAAAACACTAAGGAATGCCGCAGATCAGAAAGAATTCTTGGCCAAAATATATATTTTCTTGTTAACTGGTTGTCATTTTAATATTAGGATTATTTACTTTTCACATCAAGCACTGAAATTATTTGACAATAGCCCATCATTTTATTTGGAATATATACCCAAAGTCATGAGACTTAGAAAGGAAAATGGTAATTAAAGTTAAAGGAAGGTGATCCACAGTGATAGAGTTTGAAATGAAAAAAAAAAAAAAAAAAAAAGAACTGCCAATGTTGTTTCTTTCTTTATTTTTTTTGGCCAAATTCTCTTCACTAGTTCTTCTGTATTTTTAGTTTCTCTCCAAAAACGCTTTGAAACTCATTTAAAAGCCACAGAATAATGATCCCCCCGTCTCCTGCAAACCTTACGATTACCAGTTTTATTAACCCACATTCTTTACTTGAGCCTTTGGGGGAAAAGTGATTCAAAAGAGCTCACGAATGACCTCTGAGTTCAGGACTATTGTAAGAAAACAAGTCCTACTCCTTATCTCAGAAAGTCTAACCTCTAAACTTTCAGTGCAATATATGTCCCAGGAGGGGGCACTTGACAATCCCAGAGGCCTTCCCATCCAACCAACCGATATCAACAAGAAACGTTGACCTTTTCAGCACAGCGTTATTCAACTTTTCTTCACAGCTGTCAACAACCCTGGACTGCAATTCTGACAGTTTTTTAAGCAACCTATTTTTCTTGCCTTGCCAAATCAAATTGTGAGTGAAATTGCATTGAAGTTTGATATGTTCTTGTTACTCACATGTCATTTAAACTCTGCTCTATGTAATTCATATATTGTTCATGAAAGTTTATGGAAAACATTTGGAGGAAGAAAGTATTTTCCATTTTTACGTTGACAGAACTATTTTATCTTTAATGAAGCAGTGAGGGTTACGAGTCTTTTTCTTCTTTTACAAGTCCCTCCAATAACAAAGAAATAAAAGATACACAGGTAGAAATCAGTTGTTTACTTCTTTAAGTTTCCTAACTAAACCAAATTATCTCCATGGATAAGGCACTCTGCAGTTGGTGAGTATATAAGAATGCTAAATTAATTTCTACATGTCACTAAGTGCAACTGGCTGCACAGAGGCAGTAATTTCATAAGCAGCATTTTAATTTGAAAGAGCTAATATAGACATCTGAAAACTCAAAGGGAATAAAATATCTGCTGTGTTCCTACTCTGCAAGCTCTAAAGTTACCGGGCTCAGAAAGGAGATTCCCACTAACACAGAGAACACTCCTGTAGGGGAAATGATTATGTAAACAAGTTACATTATAAAGCAGTAAAAGCTAAATATGGGATAAAATGATAACTAATCCTGATTTAATGTAATGTCAAGCACTGTTGTGTTTTACACGTATTAACTCATTAATTTTCAAAACCCAATGAGAACGTACTACTATAAGCACCATATATAGATGGGAAACAGAGACAAAAATAAAGATTAAATAACTTGCCAAAAATTACAGCCATCAAGGATTAGAAACAGAACTTGAGCCCAAGTCGTTGGATGCTAAACTTTGACTCTTTACCACTGTGATAGCTGGTTGTCACTAGTGCCGTTGAACAAGTATTGAAGTTCGAAAAGGGTGGCCATGTGCTTGCTTTGTCCAATGATAAACAAGTACCAATTATGTCTCATTTCCTCTAGAGATGTCAGGAGTCAGGACACAACTCCTGTTGTGTTGAGGTGATGGAAATGTATAGCAAGTAAATCTTCCATTACCAGGGTCCCTGAGTAGTTACAATGAACATAAGCCTTCTATGAACAAGCATTGGATGGGTACTATAGGTGCGAATTAAAGACTTATTACGTTAAGACTGTTGAGAATTTGGGATTATTTATTACTATTAGAAACCTAGCCTACCCTGGCACAGACATACTGCCTCTACAATTGTGAAGGTTCATTCATGCCCACTTAAGCCAGTTTTGAAGGGGATTCAGGATGAGTATGATTTATCCAGGTGAAGGCAGGACACAGGGAATGGGAAGATTATGAGCAAAGGACCAAAAGCAAAAAAATATGAAGATTTTAAGAATTTCAAGTGGTTGAGAAGACTAAAGATATTCACGTTAGGAAAAAGGATAATGTGCACAATCATTCATATAAAATTTGATTTGTTTAAGGACTGACTTTTTCACAATCCATTTTAAAAAAAAAACATGGTAAATAAAGAGTTCTAAATTAACTATTAGTTTATATATTTAGGGACATCAAAGAATCCTTAATTTCATTAAGGCAAGTGTTGGGGGACTTAATTGTCTCACTGTTGTCACAGAATCACAACAAAATTTTCAAATCAGATGATTTCTAAGCAGTCCTGCAAGTTGTTAGTGACAAAGGATCAACTGCCAAGATCTCCTGATTCCGGAATTTTTTGCTTATTTCTCATTCCACTTTTTAATTTTTATTTTATGTGTGTAAGTGAGCAGGAGTAATTTGATAGGATATTACTTTAAGGACAGATTTATAAGTTGTTAAAATGTTCACTGATTGTATGAATACAGATGGGCCCAATTTCTCAATAATCTCATCACCAGGAAGCTGAGTGTTCTAAGCTATAGAATAATTTTCATTAGGAAAGGCTTTTGTAATTATTTGTCATCTTATGTGACAGTTAATGGCATTATGAGAATTGCACTAATTATTTCTAAATTTTAGTTATATATTATATCCTTTGATAAAGGTACTTCTTGTCTAATTAAACATAGATATTGACTATACACTTTTTTTTACATGGAGACCAACATTTCTTTCTCAGTTGTTAGAAATCATCTATGAATTATTTAGAAAACTTTACCAGGGTAAACTACCTTTGCTAAGCAAACATTGCTTTGAAATAGGGTCACCCATGGCAAATTGTGTTGGGAAGATATGATGGACATGCGTGTTTACATCAAAAGGGGAGATGTAGTAAAAATTCATTGAAAGGCAGCAAGATCTACTTATTCAGTACTGAACTTAGAGGCAGGAAGTTCTGTTGAAATTTAAACTTGGGTCAGAATCTGAATCTATCTCTGTCTCTCTTATGTGCAAATCCAGCCCTATAATTGCCTATACTCTGATACTGCCTTCCTGGAGAATTGGACAATTGATGAGATATTGATGGAGGTTCTGCCAGATGGGAAAAAAAGTCAAAAAATATGGTGAAAGTTTCTATGAATATAAAAATTCTTTCACCATGCATTTCTTGAGACTATCACTTATCTTCCTAGATAATGGAAAGCTGTTAGATATTCTTACACTTTCTCTGTGTGTTGCCTTCAGTATTATTAATTTCCCTTCTCTTTACACCCATCCCCCAGAAATGTACATAAATATACACCACTTTATACATTTAGCACATAACAAAATGATTTTATTCAATCACGGCTCCTCTATAGAAGCTTCTTCAAACAATCTCTAATTTTACCCATCTGGTCATGCAGTGTGTCTAAAAGCCCATGCAGTTCATTTTTCATCACTTTGACAGATTCTCTTCAATTTCAGCTGACTTTTTTCTCCTCAGTCAGCATTTCTCCTCACCCATGCATGAACACTGTCCAGAGACAGAAGCTATGACTATAGCCTATAGAGAACAGTCTTCGATTCTTTCTTGGGAGTGAGTTTGATATAAGTAAATTTTAAATGTTCATGTCTTTTAGCAAAAAGTGTTAAATGATCCATTTCTGGCCATTCTACCTTCTGATCCAGCTTCTAAAAACATGTCGCTATGAAAAACAAAGAAAGTTCATGAACAATGTGCATTTCCCTGCATCTAAGTAGATAGAAAAGATTGGATGAAACTTCTTCAATTACATAAGAAAAGTAAGCCAAGTATCCCTGTCTGTAAATTCTAAGATTTGAAATTGTTTTGTTGTTGTTGTTGTTTTATTTTTGAGGGAGAGAAAGAGAGAGAGACAGAGGGAGAGTGTGCACATGAGTGGGGGAGGAGCAGAAAGAGGGAGACACAGAATCTGAAGCAGACTCCAAACTCTGAGCTGTCAGCACAGAGCCTGATGCGGGGCTCAAACACATGAACCACGAGATCATGACCTGAGCCAAAGTCGGACGCTTAACCAACTGAGCCACCCAGGTACCCCATAGATTTTAAATTGTTTATTGAAAGAAGGATCCTTATTCATCTATTCTTTGTCCTTCTCTGTCCTGCTCCTTCCCCATGAGGCTGACTAGTATAAGGTTGCATCACCCTGGACAGCTAGTTCTTGCTAGCTGACTTCTGATTGGGCTCAACCAATGGGGTTTATTGACAAAAGATCAGAGGACAAAAGAAAGAAGTTGAGGTATTTTATCCCTATAACCACCCACTCTGGGCCAGTTTTACAGCAGGAACTACATATACCTTTCCATGGGTTCAGCTACTGCCTGTGGTTCCTTTCCTTTAGCTCCAGCTCTTACTAGACTCTGTTAATATTATTTTCTTGCCTTGTCTACTCAGGACTAAAGATGATAACTGCTTTCTGTTGCTACTAATGTGCAGGTATCTCAACACTCCTTATTATTAAGTTCCCTTAATCACCTACACCCAAATATAAGTACTCTCTCCAGTAAAATATCCTGTATCACTTGAGTGAAATTTTGTTTGCCACTAAGACCTAGCTGTTATAATGTTTACTTGGTTATTATGGACAACTGTCATTCCAGTAGAAGCTACTAATCAACAATCATCCTAAAAGACTAAAGCAAAAGCCACATATCTCTCAAAGAGATGTTTGTACACCCAAGTTGACAGCAACATTATTTACAATGGCTGTAATGCGAAAGCAACACATTTCCATTGACAGATGAATGGATAAGCAAACTGTGGTACATACATACAACAGAATATTATTCACCCTTGAAAAGGAAGGAGATTCTGAAATATGCTTCTACATGAAGGGATCTTGAGAATATTATTTCACTGAGTGAAATAGCCAATCAAAAAAGACAAATACTGTATGATTCCATTAATATGAGGTACCTAGAGTAGTCAAAATCACAGAGATAGAAAGTAGAATAGCAGTTTCCAGGGACTGGGGGGAAGGGGCATAGGAAGCTATTATCTAATGGACAAAGAGTTTCCATTTTGCAAGATGAAAAGAGTTCTGAAGATGAATGGTGGTGCTGGTAGCACAACAATATGAATGTATTTGTTACCAATAAACCATAGGCTTAAAACTAAATTCAGATATATATTTAAAATGATTGACATAAATTTTGTATTATGTGTATTTTACCACAATAAGGAAATTGAAAAAATAATAGTAAAGCCAACGGAGTACTGTGAGAATTAAACAACCCACGGAAAGCTCTTAGCCCAGTGACTGAGAAATAGTACATGTTGTTTTGCTGTCCTTACTGTATTTATTCCATTTTAACTTTAACATCCTTGTGGTAAAAAAAAAAAAAAAAAAAGATAGTTTTAATAATGGTGTTATTTCATTTATACTCTGAAGAAAGCTATATGTGCAATGTTTTACTCCGGAACGAACATTCATTTGTTCGAATATATCGTTTCCTGTAGATCAATTTGTTGAGAAGTGGCATCATGAAAACAGTACACATTATGACACTACATTTATTTATGTAATTCCTGATCTTTCATTACTATTTTATAATTTTCAACATATAGGTTCTGTACAGTTTGGTTAGAATTTGTTTTTGAGCGACTGTAAGTGGCACTGATTACTAAACTTTCATTTTCCACATTAAAAAAAAGTTGTTTCAAGTGACTGCTGTTCTAAAGAATGCTATGGGAAGCATGAAGAAGAGTGTCTCTAAATAAGAATAATTAAGGAAGGGGTAATGTTTTAGCTGAGTTTTAATAAGCAAGTAGCAAGTAGAAGTCAGGTAAAAGTTAAGAAAGATAGTTTGAGGCAGACGGAACATCAAACAATCTAAGGACTAGAATTATGGTGAAGTTGGCAAATAATTTCCTCTGTACTTTACCAGCGTGCTTTGTTCTGAGTTTTATCTCTGTGGATTTAAAATAAAATAAAAATAATAGTTGTAAAGTATCCGCATAAAGACCGGGATACTTTGGAGATAAATATATAAGCCAATGCATTTCTTAGGCACAAAAGATGGCGTCAAGAAACATTTATAATTCTTTTGACTGACTAGCATCTAAACTCCTCCTCTGAATGGAGGAAATTCTTAATCTTTTGAGTTTCAGAAGACTCAGCATTCCACCATAGAAACTTAAGAATTTTAAGTCTCCATGGGGCGCCTGGGTGGCTTAGTCGGTTAAGCGTCCGACTTCGGCTCATGTCATGATCGCACGGTCCGTGAGTTCGAGCCCCGCGTCGGGCTCTGTGCTGACAGCTCGGAGCCTGGAGTCTGTTTCAGATTCTGTGTCTCCCTCTCTCTCTGCCCCTCCCCTGTTCATGCTCTGTCTCTCTCTGTCTCAAAAATAAATAAACGTTAAAAAAAATTAAAAAAAAAAAAAAAAAGAATTTTAAGTCTCCAACCTCCTTTGTAAGTAGGTCTGTGTGGTCCAGGCTTTACCAAAGAGACTTAATAGCTTAGACTTTGAATTGAAAGTTGGCAATACAAGAATTAGGAGCTAAAGGAGGAATCTATGACATAGAAAGCAATAGGAGCAAGGTCAAAATCCTGGACAAGAAGTGAAAACTACTCAAATGTAAACACATGATGTCTTTCATAATGAAAAAAAAGGATGACTAAGAGGTGGAACTACAAACCCAAGGAACAGAGCCAAAAGCCATGAAGAATTATTCCAGACCCTGAGACTTAATTAATCACCGAACATCTGCTGAGATGGATTTCAGAATCCTATCAACAACTCCCTTCTGTATCCCAGCCCTCCCTTTCTTAACGGTAAATTTTATTTTAAAAAAATAGTTTATGTCTGTCCCACCATTGTGCATTGGCGGAGGCAGGAGGGAGGAGGTAATTTGTCTCTTTAGTGTCACGGCTTTACAGATTGAAGGGAAATGTACCTGAGGAGATGCATTTAAGGAACTATATCTGATGATGAATCCTATCCATAGCTGAACCTAATCTGATAAAATTCTGGACTTCGAGCTGATGCTATAATGTAATGAAACTTTGGGAGATATGGGTTGGGAGTGAATGTATTTGCACATGGGATGGACATGGATTATTGGGATGCAGATGATGAACTATGGAAGGCACTCTCTAAGATGGGTCCCAATAGTCCTTGCTTTCTCGTATTCAAGCCCTCGTTTGATCTCCTCCATTTGAGTGGGGGCTTGACTTTCTGACTCACAGAATATAGCAGATTATATATACATATAATATATATAGTATATATATATATATAAATATATACATATAATATATATAGTATATATATATAAATATATACATGTGTGTATATATATGTGTGTATATATATATGTATACGTATGTGTATATATACGTATACATATATATGGCAGAAGGTATGCAATGACATTAGATTATAAAAATACTGAAAACTGGGGCTTTCAACTTTCATACTCTTTCTCCCTGGCTCATTCTGAAAGAAACCTGCTTCCATGTTGTGAACTGCCTTATGGAGAGATTCACATGGTAAAGAATGGAAGGAGGTCCCTATCCAACATTGAGAAATGAGATAAGATCCCCAGTCCAACAACCTGCAGAACATAATTTTTCCAAGAACACACGAGTGAGCTTGGAATTGGTTCCTCTACCAGAAGATGAAACCACATTCTGAGCCAATGGGAATCAGTGAAGCCTTGATCTAGAGGCACCCAGGTAAGTTGCACTCACATTCCTGACACAGAGAAACTGAGAAAATAAATGATTGTTGCTTTAATGTCCCAAGTTTTAAGGTAATCTGTTACACAGTAAAATATGACTGATAAGAATCTCTAAAAAGTCAACATAATCCATTTCATTAGATCATGTTTAAAGTTTAAAATAATCAAGAAATAACATTATTTATTTATTATTCAGAAATACGAAGGTAAAAAAGAGTTGAAAGTGGTTGGCTCTGTATTTCAGGACTAGGGAACAGAACAGGGTGGAATCAAGAACCATTACCTTTTCATTAACTCTTTGACTTTCAGAAATTTGCCTCACCTTTATTTTTTATTGTTATTATTATTTAATGTTTATTTATTTTTGAGAGAGAGAGAGAGAGAGAGAGAGAGAGAGAGAGAGAGAGATAGAATGTGAGCAGGGGAGGGGCAGAGAAAGGAGGAGACACAGAATCTGAAACAGGCTCCAGGCTCTGAGCTGTCAGCACAGAGCCCGACATGGGGCTTGAACCCACAGACCATGAGATCATGACCTGAACTGAAGTCAAACACTTAACCAACTGATCCACCCAGGTGCCCCTGCCTCACATTTCTGAAAAACCTCTTCCAGAAAATCCCTTCTCCAGGGCTTCTGAAGAACCAAGGCTTCATTTTAAGATCTCAAAATCACGTAGCATTATATAGTATTAGCTACATTTCCCAATGAATTACCTCTGAAATTCTCTCATTTCCTTCAATAGGTGAGAATAGTGCAGGTGGTGACATTGTCCTGAAAGCAGAAGAAAAGGACTAGCCAAGAAAAAGATTCCATAATTCATAGTGAGCAGTCAATTCATAAAATGTCAAATATTGAATATTCAAATTATTTGAGTGGTCTGATGCTTAATGAATTTGCAAAGGAGAGAATATAGAACAAAAGAGAAAGTCTCAAAAAAGTGACTTTCGTAAGGCAAAATTAAAAAAAAATAAGTCAATGTAATTTAATGCTGAGCTGATGGGGTCTTGCTTGATTTAACTTCTTTCATTAAAAAGTCACATGGCTTTCTTTGCTTTTTTTTTCTTTTGAACAATAAATAGCCTACATCTATAACCATGTCAAACACACGGAAATCAAGAGAAATGGGAAGCCCCAGAGAACCAAGTAAAATTCTAGGATTTGAAAGAACTGAAGTTAAGCATTACCACTGACCTTCTTGAGGCTACATGAACTCACTTTAGCTAATTAAAAAACACCTATGGAGTAAAAATAAAAATGATCATGGACCTCATAAGACTGTGTTGGGACTAACAAATAAAATGGATCATAAAGCACTTAACCAAATAGAACCAAAAGGCTTGGAACTAAATACTGTACTAACAATATTTTGGTGTCCTCATTTAACCTCTAGAAATTGAAAAACATTGACTACAGACCTAAGAGCATAGAGATGGAGAAAACTGGCTGACAGTTTACAAAACAAATCTTTCTCCTTGAAAGAAGTGTCAAAGGTTTACCACTCAAATATAATTAAAATGAAAACAACAACAACAACAACAACAACAACAACAACAACATTCTCCCAGGCTGAAGGATGGCAGGTAATGAAAATAAAACCTACAATCACCCACCACCTCTATGACTTATTGAGGGCTTACTATATGCCAGGGATTATGCTGAGCACTTTATTTCCATTACTTATTTACTTATCACAAACTCCCACTAGCTGGGCATATTTATACCTATTCTATGAAAGGGACCCTAATAATAAACAGATCACAAAGTAGTTGAGCTGATATCCAAACAAGGATCTGTCTGAATGTAAAATCTGGTAGGCAAAAAAGCACACTACTGGGAATGTAAGTATCCTGAAAAAATGTTTATTGTTTTAATGAAGAGAAAGATTTCAAGTTCTTTGTTGTGAAACATACTAAACACCCTTCACAGCGTCCCCTGGCCCAGGCTCTACTAAGGGAACTTAGGCAAACATTTCATGTTTGATGATGGCACTCCACTATGGCCATAGTGACAAGACCAAAAACAACCAGCATCCTGAAACTAGCCATCCATTTACTGACACTGTCCAATGAGGAAACTGGAAGGATCAGTGTAAACTGAAGGGATGGTTATGAGCTGAGCCAATCAGATTCTCCTCTTTAACTTAAATCTGTTAAGTTTTGGAATAGTTTAAAACCTACAGATAATTTATCAGAATAGTACAAAGAACTCCTGCATACCTTCGCAGATTCCCTGATTGTTAAATTTTACATTTGCCTCATTTCTCTTTCTTTAGAGAAAGATGTGTTATTGACCCAATACCCTTAAGTACTGCAGTGTGTACCCCCTTCCTCCAAAACAAGGATACTCTCCTATATTAATACCATACACTCCTTCCAGTCAGGAAATAAACATTGATACACTACCATTCAATTTACAGACACCATTCCAATGGTGCCATCTACTGCCATCAAATTTGCCATCTGTCTTAATAATGGCTCTTTTTCGTGTCTAATCTAGGATTATACCTGTAAACACCCATTACTTTTGTGTCTTTAGTGTCCTTCAATCTGGAATAGTTTCTTAGTCTTTTCCTAACTCTCATCCTTCATAGTCTTCAGGGGTACAAGTCCTTTTCATTTTTTCCAAGGAGACATCCAGATGGCTAACAAGTACATGAAAAGATGTTCAACATCACTCATCATCAGAGAAATACAAAGCAAAACGATGATGAGATACCACCTCACATCTGTTAGAATGGATGAGATACCACCTCACACCTGTTAACAACGCAGGAAACAACAGACATAGGTGAGGATGCAGAGATAGGGGTACACTCTTACATTTTTGGTGGGAATGCAAACTGGTGTAGCCACTCTGGAAGACAGTATGGAGGGTCCTCAGAAAGTTAAAAATAGAACTACCCTATGATCCAGCAATTGCACTACTAGGTATTTACCCAAAGGATACAAAAATGCACCCTAAGGCTTATAGCAGCATTGTCAACAATAGCCAAATTATGAAAAGAGCTCAAATGTAAATGTCCATGAACTGATGAATGGATAATGAAGTTGTAGTGTTGTAGGGTGTCTATGTGTGTATATGTGTGTGTGTATATATATACATATACATATATGTAATGAAATATACTCAGCCATCAAAAATAATGAAATCTTGCCATTTGAAATGACGTGGATATAGAGTGTGTTATGTTAAGCGAAATAAGTCAATCAAAGAAAAATACCATATGATTTCACTCATATGTAGAATTTAAGAAACAAAACAGGTGAGCATAGGAGGAAGAGAGAGAGAGAGAGAGGCAAACCATAAAACAGACTCTCAACTATACAGAACAAACTGAGGGTTGCTGGAAGGGAGGTGGGAAGGGGGGTGGACTAAATGAGTGATGGGAATTAAGGAGAGCACTGGTGATGAGCACTGGGTATTATATATAAGTGATGAATCACTAAATTCTCCTGAAACTAATATTGCCATGTATGTTAACTGAAATTTAAATAAAGCTTGAAACAAACAAACAAACAAACAAACAAACAAAGGAATACAGGTCTTTTATTCTATAAGGTGACCCCAAACCTAGGTCTAGCCACTGTTTACTCTTGGCCACAATCAGGCCCAGCATCCATGGCAGCAGTGTCAGAGAAATGACAGTGTGCTCTTCTCAGTGCATCATACTTGGAGACGCATGATGTTTACCTGCCCCAAGGTAATGTGCACCCTGATCACACAGTCAAGTTGGTATCTGCCAGATTTCTCCACTATAAAGTCATTATTTTGGAGGGAGATATGGATCCCTCTTTATACCATTTGGCCTGGGAATATATAAAGAATTTGATAAGTGGAAGCAAACAGATGCAGAGAGGAGCAGACTCAAATAGCATAGCTAATTCACATTAATGGCAAATGCCTGAAATGAGATTAAACCCTCTACTTCTGGAAACTGGTTCCACATGGCTTAGCTGTATTGTAATTTCTCAGCTTCCTGAATCTGGAGAGTTCAGCTTTTCCTGAGTTTGAGTTCTGTGCACACTTGAAATCACCTTAGGCCTGGGTCAGATTCCAAAGGAAACATGCTATGTGGCAGAGATTTGTGTGGGGAGAGTTGAATGGAAAGTGCTCTAGAAAACAACACCTCTAAAGAAATGAGAGAAGCCAGATTAAGGAGAGTGAGAATTTGAACTGCAATACTGGTGTATCAGGAGCCTCACCCAATCCCGGGAGGAGCTCTGAAGCTGGGATGGCCCTTCAGAGTTGGCCAGAATTGAAGTAAAGCGGCCTGGATCTTTATATTCTCTGCATGGACCAGTCACTAGGCAAAGTCTTTCCCAGAGAGGGATAAGTACCATGGTGAGATAGCTCCCACTGGCAAGGAAAATTCCCAGGAGGAGTTCAGTTGGGAACCATGAGCAGCCAAAATTCCTCCCAGCTAGAGAATGAGTGTCTCAAGTCCTAAAAGGAGCAGCTGGAAGGCTCACATAGCACTGATTATAGCTCACCCTTGTACCACTTACATCTATGTTCATCATATAGTAAGTCCACTCCACCTTGGAAGAACTCCTTCAGAAATTTAATTGGTCCTTTTTTTCCCAGGGAAGCTGACAAAAGAACAAATCATAGCAACCATTGTAGCCAGTCTTAACAGCATAAGTGATACTTATCTTATTCCTCAGCTACTACTCATCTCACAATTCTGTGGTATAAACAGTGTACTCCTTGAGGCAATCCAGACACTCATCCCTAGGGATCTGAGCCTCTAGACACCAGGCCATTTTCAGTCCATGGTTGTTATACTCCTCTATCACTGAAATTGAACAGCAGAGTATCAAGAGATGACCCAGTAGATTATCTAGGTGTTACCTATGTTCTTCTTGCTGCTGTCATGTAACAGCCACTCTACTTTCTCTTGATGATCAAGGTCAACTTCCCTGACAATATGATGATTCTCTTCCTTGTCTCACAAGAAATCCAAAGTAACCATGTGGCAGCTATTGCTGAAAGTTTAAAGGAGCTCTTTTTGTGTTCCCTGATGGAAAGTTCCATACTTAAAATCACAAGAAAAAGAAGCACAAATTATCCAAGTGGATCATTAAGAGTTATAGTAAACAGGGCCACTTCTATTTCTGAACTTGGTTGTTGATTTATGGTACATAAACATATACTGGAGAATAGTGCCTTATCCTCAAAGAGTTTCACCTTCAAACTGGCATCTGAGTTGAGTCTTCAAAGGTCCATTTTATCAGTCTGTCAGGTCAGGATATTCTGGATGGCATGGTATGTTAAAGCATAATTGGGTCACATGGTCACATGTCCAATGTCCATCTACTTTACTATAAAGTGGTTCCTTTGGTCTGATGTGATGTGATATAGGTTACTATGCTGGTAGATCAAACATTATATAAGCCCCTAGACAGTGAGGTTCTGCAAATAGGAAAAGCAAATCCATACTTAGAAAATGTGTCATCTCTAGTCAAGATGAATAGCTTTCCCTTCCACAGTAGAAAGAGTTCCAGGTAATCAACCTGCCATCGCATGGCTTATTGGTTTCCTAAAGGGATCGTATTATACTTAGGTCTCAATGTTGATCTCTGTGATTGGCATATTGGCCATTCAAGGCAAAAGCAACTAGATCAACCTTTGTAAGTGGCAGTCTGTGCTTTGAGACCCATTCATAAGCCTCTGCCCCATCACAGTGACGACTCTGTTCAGCCAGCATTTGGAGTAGAGGATGATAGAGCCTGGTTGACATTGACTGGCAGGTTGTTCAATTTACTTGGCTGTTCATATCTATCCTATAGGGGATGTTCTCTAATGGGAATTAACATAGCTACAAAGATCTTTATACTTTGTACCTACTCCTACACCCTCAGATCTCCTTGTCCTTATTTTCAAATCATTGTCCCTTCCAGCCCCTGCTTTATCAACAAGCCATTTGCCACCACTCAGGGATCTACAAATATATCTTTACCAAAGCACACTTCTCTTGTCACAAAGTACTTACCACTGCAGGGATTTTTCTCCATTGCTATTTTTTTTTTAAATTATTTTAATGTTTATTTATTTATTTACTTATTTAGAGACAGAGCATGAGTGGGGGATGGGGAGAGAGGGAGACACAGAATCTGAAGCAGGCTCCAGGTTCTGAGCTGTCAGCACAGAGCCCGATGCAGGGCTCGAACTCATGGACTGTGAGATCATGACCTGAGCGAAGTCGGACACTCAACCGACTGAGCCACCCAGGCGCCCCTCCATTGCTATCTTTTAAAGCCACATCCAAGTGGTGCTATAATGGAGCAGCAGTCTATTTTCAACTTACATCCATGTAATAAGCCAAATTATCCATAAACCAAACTAGGCTTTTTTCTTCCTCATTAGTTGGTTATAAAACATGCCCCCACAAGGCCACAGGAGTAAGCTAAGGGACCAATGCCAGAGCAAGAGTGGTGGATGACATGGGTTTCTACACTGACATGCCTTCTGGCCCTGTTAGTGCCTGATTTTGAATGTATTGTTACCATCGTTTGATAAATTGCTGCCAATCCTGTTCAATGGTGACCTCGTGGCTCTGACCAAACCTAGCTCCTAATGGACAACTCTGAGCCCCGTTTCATCCTCACCATCTGCACCAAGGCCCCGCAGCATGCCAGGAGCTATTCTTGAATGGTATATTGTTCTCTGTTATAGATAGATAGTCCTTCAGAGGTTGTCCCAAGCTGGAGCAAAACAGCTCCAGGCATGTATCAACCAGTTAGATACATGGAGAAGGTGCAACCCTAAATGATGCAGCCCCTTTCTGCTGAGGGCAATTCCTGGGGTGGGGAGGTGGGGAAGCAACTATGAGCCACAGGGAGCCAACACTCCCAGCAGCCAGGGCAATGTGACTCTTGGTCTTCCAGGAGAGATGTGTGGCACACCATAGTACCCACTACAAATAGCTTAGGTCGGACTATTTCCCTGTTATCAACATAGCCTAACTAAAACCACTATGTAGAATTTACTATTAGCATTTGAGATCTGAATCAGAAAACAACAGGTTTGTGATTACTCCCAAACAAGAGTTAACCATTTCAGAAAGCAAACGGGTAGAATTTTTTTCTCTTTTTCTAATTTTTTTTATTGTAGTGAAATACATTTAATATAAAGTTTACCATCTTGGGGCACCTGGGTGGCTTGGTCGGTTAAGCATCCGACTTCGGCTCAGGTCATGATCTCACGGTCCGTGAATTCGAGCCCCACGTCGGACTCTGTGCTGACCGCTCACAGCCTGGAGCCTGTTTCAGATTCTGTGTCTCCCTCTCTCTCTGCTCCTCCCCTGTTCATGCTCTGTCTCTCTCTGTCTCAAAAATAAATAAACGTTAAAAAAATAAATAAATAAAATAAAATAAAATAAAATAAAATTTACCATCTTAACCCTTTTTAAATGAATAGTTAAGTGTCATTAAGTAAATTTATATTGCTGTGCAACCATCACCACCATCCATCTCCAGAACTCTCTTCATCTTGCAAGATGGAAATTCTATACATATAAGTCCCTGTGACACATAACATCTCCCCATTCCCCCTCCCCTGTAAATCCCTGTTCTTTCTGTCTCTGTGATTTTGACTATTCTAGGTACCTCATAGTATTGGAATAACAATACAGTGTTTGCCTTTTCGTAATTGGCTTATTACACTTAGAATAAGGTCCTCGAGGTTCATCAATGTTGTAAAATATGTCAGAATCTCCATCCCTTTTAAGGCTGAATAATATTCCTGGGTGTGTGTGTGTGTGTGTGTGTGTGTGTGTGTGATATACACACATTTTGCTTATCCATTCATCTATCAATGGAAGTAGATTACTTCCACTTTTTTAAAATTATTATGTTTATTTGTTTTGAGAGAAAGATTGAGAGAGAAAGAGAGAGGGAGACACAGAATCAGAAGCAGACTCCAGGCTCTGAGCTAGCAACACAGAGCACAATGCTGGGCTCGAACCCACAAACTGTGAGATCATGACTTGAGCTGAAGTCGGATGTTTAACTGACTAAACTACTTAGGCACCCAGGATTGCATCCACTTTTTAACTATTATGAATAATGCCATTGTGAATATGGGTGTACAAATCCTTTTAAGACTCTGTTTTCAATTTTTTTGTGTATATACCCAGAAATGGAATGTCTGGGTCACATGCTAATTCTAGTTTTGGAATTTTAATTTTTTGAGGAACTATTTTCCACAGCAGTTTTATTTTACATTCTTGCCAACAGTATACAAGCATTCCAATTTGTTCACATCCTCAGCAATACTTGTTATTTTGTTTGTTTGTTTGTTTGTTTGTTTGTTTGTTTGTTTTATAACAGCCATACTAATAGGTATGAAAGCCATAGTATCTCATTGTGGTTTTGATTTTAATTTCCCTGATATTTAGTGATATTAAGCATATTTTCATGTGCTTCTTGGCCATTTGCACATCTTCTTTGAAGAAATGTCTTGTCTGTCTAGTCTTTTGCCCATTTTGAGTCAGGTTGTTTGTTTCTTTGTTGTTGGAAAATAGGTAGACTTTTAAAACCAATGTTCGATGTTGAATTCAACAAAGCCAGATTTCTGCAGCCTAAGGTACATACAGGAATTAAAGTAACTAGTGGCAAGATAGTAGGCTTTTCAAGTTAGGAGTAGAAACATTTTTTTCATAGCTACAGTTATACTTCTATAGGCCTGTTCTTGAAATTTATCCTAATGGCCAGGAATTTATACTTAAAATGTCACATACTTAAATTCTATTTCAACGGTACATCTGTAACTCAAAAAAAAAAAAACAAACAAAAAAAAACTTCCCACTGAGGCACTGGTATGCCTTATTGTCAGTGCCATAAGGCTAATCCACAAAAGCCTAATAGTGGAAAAAAAAACACAAGAAATAAACCATTATCTATTGTGAGATTCCTGTAACAAAAACAGTATCTTAGAAGAAGTGACATAAAGTCCTAGAAGCAGTTAAGAAATATGAGTATCTTTTCTGATAAGTGGTAAGGAAGAAAAGTAGGATGAATTATAGACAAAATTCTTTCCTCTTTCCCCATAGTATCCTGTCCCCAATTTTAGGCAAGCTATTTTATGTGACTGTATTCTGTGTTCCCTTTAGCACTTTATATGGCCTTCTATTAGCATTTATCTCAGTATTTTAATACCTTACTTAAAAGTCTGCCGTTTTATGCATTCAGCATGCGGCATCTTTCAAAAGCATTATATGCATTAAATATATGCTTGATAAAAGAATGAATGAATAAATGAAGACATCAATAACAGGAACTCATTACCCTGGTGGAACTACCTTGATCCTCTTGGCACCTTTAAAAATGGCACCTAGAAATTCAACGTCTTCCACAGAATGAAAAATTGAAACCTGACGAAGCAAAACATTTTTTTCAGAACCACTTACTAGCTTGAATTTTCTACAGTGCTATTTTCCTTCTGCTTCTGAGTTTAATGTCCAACACAAGGATGGCAGCCAGAGGGCTGGTGGGAATCACATGCCTGTCCTCTCCTACTGTGAAGAAAGTGATGGTGTTAGAACAGAGCAGCCCTGGAAACACACAGTTTGGATTCCTCCCAGTGAACCACTTTCCTGGTAGAATCTGTGCATATTTTGAAGTTTTACCAGTGCCCCACCCCCACTATGACAATGCAAGCATGTATTCCACATTCCCTGAGAGAAAAATGAAGCTGTAAATGCTGTTAGGTTCAAGTGAAACCTTTAAAGGAAAATCAAAAAATTCTTCCACATTACCACATTCATTTTATTTCAACATATATATATGGTTCCTCCCTTTCTATCCCAAAACTCATCTGGAGTTAGCCACTCTCGAAATTTTCCCCTTCCACCAGTAGAGGAAAATTTGCTGTCTCTCCCAGCCTCTACCGAGATTTCTCAGAAAAGGGGAGAGGAGTTTTTATCTTTCTCCTGGTTGGCTCTGATTTAGAGTCCCTTGTGTTCTGTTAGTTGGTTTAAAAGGATCCTTCAGGGGCGCCTGGGTGGCGCAGTCGGTTAAGCGTCCGACTTCAGCCAGGTCACGATCTCGCGGTCCGTGAGTTCGAGCCCCGCGTCAGGCTCTGGGCTGATGGCTCGGAGCCTGGAGCCTGTTTCCGATTCTGTGTCTCCCTCTCTCTCTGCCCCTCCCCCGTTCATGCTCTGTCTCTCTCTGTCCCAAAAATAAATAAAAAAGGTTGAAAAATTTAATAAAAGGATCCTTCAGGGGCACCTGGGTGGCTCAGTCAGTTAAGCGTCCACCTTCGGCTCAGGTCATGATCTTGTGGTTCCGGAGTTAGGGCCCCGCATCAGGCTCTGTGCTGACAGCTCAGAGCCTGGAGCCTGTTTCAGATTCTGTGTCTCTCTCTTTCTCTGCCCCTCCCCCACTTGTGCTCTGCCCCCCCCTCAAAAATAAATAAACACTAATTTTTTTTTTTTTAATTTAAAGGATCATTTCATTACACCCTTCACACTGCTCCAACCATCAGCTCCTCCTCTACCTGAAGTGCCAACAAACTGAAGACGGGACATAGGTCAGACATCTAGGAGGGTTTAGGGAAGGACAGGAAATTATGCTATAGCACTGCCTAGCTAATTTAATTTAAAATGTTAAAAAATAAAATAAAATAAAAAATAAAAATAAATAAAATGTTTATATAATATAAAATGTTTATATATATCATAAATGCCCTTCAACTATGCCCACTGGCCATGCTTCAGAGTATACTCTGTGTAAATTCTTAGCTTCCTCATTACAGCTGGCCTCCTCGTCTCTTATCCAGCCCTTGGAACCTCCAAATTCTTGTTTATTGATAAAGGCAGTTCATTCTTTTTCTCATTCCTATGCTTTCCAAGCCATTCCCTGAAGCTTATCTTTTTTTCACAGTTAAATGGCTCATCTATTCCAAAGAGAAACCCTGCCATTTCCTTAGGATTCAGAAGCGGCTACAGTCTGCTGGGATTTTAAATAACAAATTGTTTCTCCTACACATAAAGTCTGGTTGGGTATAATAGACAACACTTAAGGTGCTTCCCATCTGCCGAGGCTTCCACCCTCTATGAGAACGACCACACACATGTGAGAGGTGGGCAGCCGCCATGTCTGTCCTCTGGGACTCTTCCCTGCCCCCAGTCACAGCTGATAGATCCTCAAGGGAACACTTGATTGAAGCTGGAGAAACTGGGATCAGGAATTCAAAACAGTAATTCATTCCAGGAAAGGCGCAGCATTAAAATTGCCCTTACTGGATAACAAGACAAGGTCTTCTACAAACACCTACCCCCATCACAACGTTAGTTAAAAGATTTGGGGGGAAAAACATCTAAAAGTTGTTTTCTTTTTTAAAACCTCATTGACTCCCCCCCAGTATCTGTCATTTCCAGGAAGAGACTAAGAAATGCTGCTCTTCAGACTCTGACCTATTACAGAGATGAAACCAGCTGTGTACATAAGGCTGTTTCCTCTGTTAATCGAGTTATCGTTCCTTCCATGCCCTTGAATTTCAAAGCGAAACTTATAAATAATCTGATCTTAACATTTAAAATATGCACTCTCCTTCTGCCCGCCAGAAGGTAATGAGCAGTCTAAAGTCACTCAGCCTGGGTTTCCTTTCCCTAATTGCCCTAAAAATTAAATAAAAACTTCCCTACATCCCTTCTGCTGCTCTGTGAAAACAGGATAAAATACAGCAAATTCTAATAAGCCAGCATGCCGTGAAGTTTTCTTCCTCACTTCTTAACACCACATTTACATTCCTTTCCAAATAGCGCTAACTTCCCTGCCTCTTTATCTCCACAGAAATCAAATCACTATAGCTCTCAAATTCATGCTGCAGAAAGAATTTTCTTCTATTAGCAAAAGATTGTCTTCCATTTTGCGGTGAGGAGTTTTTTTGTTTTATTTCTTTAATGCAAGATTGGGGGGTGGGGGGAGAGGGGCAGCTTGAATTGCACGACTATTTAAGCCATAATATTTAATTTCAAACTTTGTCCTTTATAGCCTATTACCTCAGCTGCCATCTCTCTCCCTTTCCCTCATTTTCTTTTGAAAATTGATCTCATTGTTCTTGTCTGAATAAAAAGGCTCGGGGTATTTCAATTGGCTTTGGCTCAAGAATAAAAGATCCCTTTTAAAGTGAAAATCCTTGTTTTTGCCAATTCAAATCCCATTATTCATTTCCCTCCCAGTCCAGGCAGGAAAGCCAGGGGCTGTACCCATCAGGATGGTACACACCGCTGAGAGGTCTGGCAATTTGCCACTTCACCCACAATTCCCTGGCTGTGTGACCTGTGGGTCACTCAGAAACCTTCTCAGAGGGGTCTTCAATCGGCAGCATCGGGCAAAGCCTCACGCATTTCCATGTAGTGTCCCAAGGGGGTAATTTTTGCACTTGACTTCTTTTCTACGTCACTGTTAGCCACCTCAATAGGAATACTGTTGTTACCCATTTATAAGGGAAAATTGACATTTGAGCCTATTTGTAAAGTAAGATATTCTGAGCACCTAGAAAAAACTAGCATCACTCGTGCATGGTTTCTAGCACACCCGCCTGTGGGAGGGTCATAGCTGTTACTAAACAACTGTTACTGTTTTATGTGACTAAAACATAAAACACTGTTACTAAAATGTCCACTGTTTCCTCTAATAATTGTCCCTTCTCTTAATCCCCTCCTTCTAATGATAACCCCATCCCCTCCCTAACCCTCCCCTCATTAGCACCGAACAGACCCTTCACGTTTTGATTTCTGCACTCCAGACAAGCACTGAACTAGGTAGAATTCAGAGAATTAAGGAATGGTCATTTCAAAGTAGCATCATGTAGAGCAAATGCAATAAAATTATAACAAATGGGATATCTAAGCAATAAAGACACAAGAATTTGTTTTCCATGCTTGCAACTTTTCTGTGAATGTGGAATTATTTCAAAATATTACAAAAATATCATCTTTGTAGCATGTGATAAAACTTTGAACCCACCAAAAATCTAACAGAGTTGATATTTGTAGAGGTCAATAGAATAGTAAAACACCACAGGAAAAGAAAATTATTAAAGATTGAGGTAAGAAAAAAAAAAATCACCGTGAGTTAAAGATGTAAGTGGATTAAAGGTTTTGCTATAGAAATTTATCCTCTGCTTTTTAGTTTATGAGTCTAGTTTCAAGGCAACCAGCAAAGGGAGGTTGTCGCCAAGAAGTTCTGTTTGCGAGTCTCTAAGCTTATCCTTCAGGACCATCATATATCTCCAAACAAAATGCCCCAAGAGAGTCTTCAATCTTTATACCAGCATCAGGCAAATGCAATCTAGGGACAAATTAAAACATAGTAAGCATAAAACATGGCTTTGAGACAGATTAAAATGAGCGAGGTATTCGCCAACATCAGAGATGGCAAAGTTTAATCAATAATGATAATGAGTCCCTTATCAACGAGGAATTATTCACAAAGATGGAGGGGTTGGAGAGGCAGTTGGGGAGTGAAAGGAAGCAAAATCCTGTTCCTGGGTGTTGTTACATTACAGATTACCCAGGCGAACTATACAGTGTGTTACCTTTGAGACACAAAGAAATTAGCATCACAATCGTTAAATTAAATTGCAAACAGGCTTGTTGTTTCTGTACATTCTACAATGTGAAGTTGGCAGGAGTGAAACCTTCTCTTTGCGGTATTCAAAATTCTTTCAGCTCATCAAGGCTCAGTTCAAATTGCCAACCCTTTCTGAAGTTTTCCCTGACTAAATAAATCTACTAAGCATAGCACAGGTGCAAGAGAGAGAGACCAACTATTTTTTAAACTGCAAGCAGACCCTTTGGGACATGGTAGGATTTGCTTTTTCACATAGCAGCTTTCAGGGCAGAGCCTTTTGGGGAAATGTTACAAATAGAAAATATTTGAGACAATTTGGGAGTTCGTTTTGAGTCTGTCCCTGGGGTAAGTATCACCTATAGCTAAAAAATGTGGGCCCAAAATCACACATATATAGAAAACAAATCTAACAGCTGGTACAACTCATCTCTTAGCTGTACCTGAGAAACAACTGGTAAAGTAATGAATACTTTTTGTTATCATAGTAAATTCATTTAACACATAAGATTACCAATGTCTATAAAGAAAAATACCCCCAAAGAGACTAATGGATCACGTTGGATCAAACTCCTAGCTTCAACAGAGGGTCAGTATAACACAGCAGTTAAGGCCCAACTCTAGAGTCAGATGCCTGGGCTTGAATCCTCTCTCTGCTGCCTGCTGGCTATATAACCTTGGGCAAGACATTTAAGAGCTCTGTGCCTCAGTTTCTTCACCTAAATGGCGATAATAATAGCATACGGTTCATTGGATTAAGTAAGATTACTGAGTCTAAATTACATAAAGCCCTTGGAACTATCTATGCCCAGTACATAGTAAGTGTTATATAATTATTAGCCACTATTAGTAGGATCTTAAAATAAAATTTTCTAATTTAAATGATTAGGTGGTGGGATTAAAATCATTCAAAGGTTAACTATTTTATTTTTTTAGCTTTTTTCATGTTTATTTATTTTTGAGAGAGAGAAAGAGAGAGAGCATGATGGAGGGGCAGAGAAAGAGGGAGACACAGAATCCAAAGCAGGCTCCAGGCTCTGAGCTGTCAGCACAGAGCCTGACGCAGGACTTGAACTCACAAACTGTGAGATCATGACCTGAGCTGAAGTCAGACGCTTAACTGACTAAGCCACCCAGGCACCCCAAAGGTTAACTATTTTAGGGCTAACTGGAGTCAAGTCTTTCTTCCATCTTTACACTTGAATAATCTGAAACACACCAGTCACTTCCTTGAAGTCTTTTTATCTATGAAACACAAATGAATAAAAAACATAGGTAATACCTTCCACCTAGTGCTATATAGGAAATAAACTGTAGGAGACAAGATTGGTGCTGATATATCATTTAGGGGGCTATTGCAATGTAGCCCAAATAAGAGGAGCATGGCCTGAACCATGCTAATGGCAGGTGTAGATGGTAAGTGTTGGGATTCAATACTTCTTGGACTTATTGATGGGTCAGGTAGGAACATAAAGAAAAAAGAGCGATCCAGGAAACTCCTTAAGTGCTTGGCCTGAACAACGCTGTGGAAGGTTGGAGATAGAAGAGACTGGGAGAGAAGCAGATTTGGAGAAGGAGTTATCAAAAGTTCAGTTCTCAACATGTTCATCTGAAAGTTCTAATTCAGTCTCCAAGTGGAGCATCAGAGAGTTGGATATTTGAATCTGGAAAAGACAGAGGTCAGAGTCAAGATAGAAGTTTCAGAGTTATTTTAAAAGGTCCAGGAGAGGAGCCAGCAAACAGAAATTGACAAGAAACTAACAAGGAAGTAGACAAGGACCAGGAGAGTGTGGTGTCAGGGAAACCAGGACAAGAAAGATTCCACAAGCAACAAAACTCCAACTTTGAAACACAGACCAAGGAGTCCCATTTTAAAACCAAGATAAAGCCTGTCTCATTCCTAATTTTAAAACAGCTAATCAAACATTGTATAGTCAATTGAAACTGTTAACAACCTCCTAAAACGTAACTACATATGTTGTCAAATGAAGGAATACATAAATTAAAATTTTGGTTGAAACTGCTTCACCATTTGTGTATTAGATATTGATGCAACAGAATCCCACTACAAGAGGCATTTTCACCATCAACATATAACCTAGAAATTTGGAAGTAAACTTATTGCCCAGAGCCATCGTGAGTGTATGAGGAAGACCCAGCAGCTTGAACCCCAAATTCCCCTGCAGGAAACATGGCTGTTTCCCTTCTGCTACACACTGCAATGGTTTCCAGCAGTTTTCAAAACCATTTAGGAGCTCAGGGTAGCCAGCAGCTTCATGGATCACTGCCAACATTTGAGCAATTCTATCTGAACCAAACATACAGAAAGATTGAGTAAAAACATCCACTATCCTTATTCTGTATTTCCAGCACTTGCACAAAATTTATATTCCGAAGCTCAGAATCAAGTTTTGTCTAGAAATATAAGAGCAAGTAAAGATTTGTGCTCTGAGAAAGTGACTTTTAAAGAGAAAGGCACTATAAAAAATAAAAATAAATAAATAAATAAATAAATAAATAAATAAAGAGAAAGGCACTGAAGTGCCACGTGGTATGTGCTACAGACTCCAGAGCCCAGTAGACTGAGTTAATAATGACTTTTCAGCCTTATCTCTTTCTATTTGTCTGCCATTCTTGGAGCCAGACCACCAACATGATCTACTCTGTGGTTTAAAGTGTTTTTGCAAGAGCATCCTATCCCGAGGCCCTATATTCTTATCACTCAAGAGAGATGCAGCAAAGTTGATAGGCACACAACTGTCCATGGGAGGATTCATAGCATTACTTAACATTTATGTAGCACTTATATTCATGTTTATTGTCCATTCCTTAAAGAATTCCTGCAAGGTAGGTGATGTCTGTTGTCCCCAGAGTTCAGTGAGGTGGAATAACTTGCTTGGGGTTACACAACAAGAAATGAAACAGAATAGGAGTGTCGGTGTGCTACCTAGCCCAGGACACATATATACTGCCATTATAAGCAATTCATCAGCTGGAGCCAGGGAGCCCACAGTCAACCAAAAAGGGATAATCTTACTACCCTTGCACTCCCAATACATTTCCCAAAGCACTCCTTTCCCAAATACAAGGCCAAAGTGAGAATCCATATGGTGGTGCCCACTAAGCCACAGGACATATGTGGGATGGTCATTCTCCCCATTCCCACTGCCACTCATAACCTTATCCCTGTACGGATGCATATAAAGCCCATGTGAGCAGAAGTCTCTGCTCTTTCCTGTGAGACAAGTGTCCAGACCTGCACTATTTAAATCTCTCCTCTCCCCCAACATGTACACACATATTCACACTGAAGCCAAAACCACATCATATCTCTAGTTTAGAAATTGTTTATATCGCTGTGTCTTTGGAAGCCCTCGCCAATTTGGTTTCTCCTCACTTAATTTCCTCTCCTCTGCACATATGGCAAGCTGTGTTTTTTGAAGCATGCTTTTCCCTAGGACACTTTTTATTCCCCTAGCTCTTGACTAGTGTCAATAGAATTTATTATCAAGCAAGTGCATCTTGGATTCATTCAAGTAGGATTAAAACCGATGTGACTTATTGGAAGGCAATCTCACAAAGCAGGTCTATTTTAATAGTAAGAACATGGATTTATGAATTGAGGAGACATGAGTTCAAATCTTTGCTCCAGCGCTTACTGGCTATGTGATCTTCATGTATCACTGAGTCTCTCTGAACCATCGTTGCCTCATTTATAGATCTGGGTAATAATAATAATATAACTTATAGGGTGACCATGAGGAAGTAATAATATATGGTATGTAGAGAGCTTGACACATGAGACACTCAGTAAATAAAAATAACTTCTCTTTTGTAATTTTCTTGGGTTCTATGAATTTCATTCTCGTAGAGCCAAATTCGAAAGTGCATTCTGAGGATTAAAATAGCTGATACATGTAAGGTACCCCACACAGTTATAACACATAGACAGGTAGGCAATAAATGTTATTTCCTACTACTGAGGGGAGCATTCTTTTTTAAACATTTTTTAAATGTTTATTTATTTTTGAGAGAGAGATGGAGTGTGAGCAGGGGAGGGGCAGAGAGAGAGGGAGACACAGAATTTGAGGCAGGCTCCAGGCTCTGAGCTGTCAGCATAGAGCCCAATGCAGGGCTCGAATCCACGAACCACAAGATCATGACCTGAGCCAAAGTCAGATGCTTAACCTACTGAGTCACCCCGGGACCCCAGAGAGGAGCATTCTAGGGATACTCTGCCCTACCATAATTTTATTTACAGCTGAGGAAACAGGTTTATTCTCAATTATACGAGGTAGCATAGTTTCCATATCAGTAAGTCAGACTCCTTTCTTGTGCAACAAAAAGCTCATAGTTCTTCATGTTTATTAAAGAAATGCCTTTGAATGGCAAACAGTAAATCCCACAGCTAAGATATTAAATAAAATAATAATAATAATAATAATTCATGTATCACTGAGTCTCTCTGAACCATCGTTGCCTCATTTATAGATCTAAAGCTATAGAGCTTTAGCTATAGAGCTAAAATGTAATTGTGATATATTATGTACCAGGCAATGTTCCAAAGATTTACATACATTAACTACTTTAATTAAAATTAAAAAAACTTTTTGGGGCGCTTGGGTGGCTCAGTCGGTTGGGTGGCCGACTTCGGCTCAGGCCATGATCTCGCTGTCCGTGAATTCGAGCCCCGCGTCGGGCTCTGTGTTGACCCGCTCAGAGCCTGGAGCCTGTTTCGGATTCTGTGTTTCCCTCTCTCTCTGACACTCCCCCGTTCATGCTCTGTCTCTCTCTGTCTCAAAAATAAAAATAAACGTTAAAAAAAATTTAAAATTCAAAAACCTTTTTATGGTTTCAAAATCCAGGTAGATATGGAATTGGCCTTGAGCCCTGCCCTCACCCTTTGCCTCACGGCACTGCGGCAGGTATGTTGGTTCATGTGGGTAAATAAACCAAAGTCCACAGACAAGGTGATAGTAGCAGTCACACCAGCATGTAGCACAATATGTTTTTTGCTAGTGATAGAGTTTTGGACAAATGCCCTGGCACGAGTCAGCAGCATGGATGTCCCCTGCTCTGCTTGATCTACCTTAAGCACCTTATCCAAAAGGCACCATACACTCCCAGGAAATATGGTCTATTTTAAAAGCCAAAGGAAAGAGGATTTTCCACACTGGTGCAATTGAGAGGCACCAGGCGGGGCTGCCTGAGGCCAGACTGTAGGAGGAAAAGGCTTTGTGTTTTGTTGTGATTTCTTTCCTACGCACATCCATCTTGGCCTGTCACACTTTTATTCCTATAAACCCAAGCCCTCTTCAGCCAAAAATCAATCAGGCATGCCCACTTGTGTGCGCACACATACACACACACACACACACAAACACATACATATTCCCTCTCACATAGAAATGGAAACGTGGCTCTGACTCCTCTTGGCATAAATTTTGGTTCAGCTTCATTAGGCTAACCATCTGGGTCATTTCAATTCTGTTTCCAGTCTCAAAATAATTGCAGCATCTGAATCAGCCGTTCTCCCAACCCTATCTCTTCCCTACACCCCCATCCCCACTGCCAGCTGCATAAGTGTTAAACTTTTAAAGAGAATATAATTAATGTTTTTGGAAGAATGGAGAATTTTTTAATCCACATAGGATCAGATGGTAATCTCTATGTTGGTCAGAGCAAATGAAAGCCCATCCTGTCGTGGAATAATTACTTAGAACTGTGCATCCTCTCCCCACCCTTATTTCTGATCTCTCTAAACTCTCTGATGTGACTAAGCTCATAATTGGGACAGCAGCCAACAAATAAAATGTGACTCTGTAATTTCATCTACATCCGTCCAAATTGTACTAAAATGGCTGCTAGGGCCTTTGGCCTCTTACTAACTGCTTGACTTTATTTATGCCAAAGGAAATGATTATAGTTTGGGTTAATATAATCACTTGCAGGCCCTATGAATCCCCAAGCTTCCAGAGGGTAAACACCTAATGTACATAGAAATATAGTTGTTGGAAGACACTGTCTTCTATTACTGAGTTTTCAAACTGTGGGATTTTAAACGTTGCAGAGAATAAAGACAAGAAATTAAAATGAATCGGACTGATCTTGACAAATTCACCAGCCAATTACTTCATCTGACCATAGTCAAGTAAAAGTTGTCTTTAAAGATGTAAGAATGTAGCTACCCCTAAGATAAAGAGCATCGTAAGCAAAAAAAAAAAGATTTCTTTTGTTTTTGTTAGCTTGGCTGCTTTCTTAAATTGCTTCTTGCTACCTAACGTATTCACTCATCCAGCCAGTATTTACTAATTTTTAATATTTATTACCACCTGCTAAAAGCTAAGGATAAAATGGAACAAGCGGGACACAATCTCTGCCACCACAGAGTTTATGGTCAAGTAGAAGATACAGAACAATAAATAAGATTTTACAATATAGCATGGTAACCACATGAAAGTGAAGTAGAAGGTGTTTTGGAGACACTTAGGAAGAGTAACCAACCCAGACTTGAGAAATCATAAAACATCTCAGGGAGAAAAAGGAACCCTCATGCACCATTGGTGGGAATGTAAATTGGTACAGCCACTGGGGAAAACAATATGGAGTTTCCTCAAATATCAAAAACAGAAAGAGCATATGATTCGGTAATTCTAATACTGGGTATTTGCCTAAGGAAAGAAAAGCACTAATTCAAAAAGATACATGTACCCCTAGGTTTATTGCAGTATTATTTACCACAACCAAGATATGGAAGCAACCCAAGTGCCCACTGATAGATGAATGGATAAAGAAGATGTGGCGTATATACGTATATGTATTCATACATATATACATATGAATATAATACATAATGTGTGTGTATATGTGTATATATATATATATGAAATAGACTATTACTTGGCCATAAAAAGAGACATATGTATGATATATATATATATATATATATATATATATGTCTTTTTATATATAATATAAAATAGTGTATATATATATATACACTATTTATGTATGTAATACTAGTTTATATATAATATATAGAATAGAATAGAATATTATGCAGCCATTTGCAAAAACATGGATGAACCTAGAGGGTATTATGCTAAGTGAAATTAGACTGAGAAAGACAAATACCATATGATTCCATTCATAGGTAGAAGCTAAAAAAAAAAAAAAAAAAAAAATGTGGGGCGCCTGGGTGGCTCGGTCGGTTAAGCGTCCGACTTCGGCTCAGGTCATAATCTCAGGGTCCGTGAGTTCGAGCCCCACATCGGGCTCTGTGCTGACAGCTCAGAGCCTGGAGTCTGTTTCAGATTCTGTGTCTCCCTCTCTCTCTGCCCCTCCCCTGTTCATGCTCTGTCTCTCTCTGTCTCAAAAATAAATAAAACATTAAAAAAAAAAAATTTTTTTTTTTAAATAAAAAAATTTTAAAAAAATGTAAAAACAAACAAACAAAAAGCAGAAATACTGGGACGCCTTAAGTCTCTGACTCTTGATTTCAGCTCAGGTCATGATCTCACAGTTCATGAGTTCCAGCCCCTCATCTAGCTCTGTCCTAACAGTGCAGAGTCTGCTTGGGATTCTCCTTTCTCTCTGCCCCTCCTCCCCTCAACACACACCCATGCTCTCTCTCTCTCTCTCTCTCAAAGTAAATAAACTTAAAAAAAAAAAAAAAAAAAAAGCAGAAATAGACCCATAAATACAGAGAACTACTGGTTGCCAGAGGGGAGGTGGGGAGGGAATGGACAAAATAGGTGAAGGAGAGTGGGAGATTCAGGCTTCCACTTATGGAATGAATAAGTCATAGGGATAAAGGAACAGTATAGGGAATGTAATCAATGGCATTATAAGTGCTATGTGGTGACAGAAGGTAGCTATACTTGTGGTGAACATAAGGTAAAGAAAGACTTGTCAGATCATTTTGTTGTACATGTGAAACTAATGCAACATTGTGTGTCAACCATAGTTCAATTAAAAAAGGTTTTTTTCCCAGGGAAAACCTGATGGATGGACAGGAGTTAAGCTGATAGGCATGGTTTGTGTCTAGGTCTTTTCAGGCTCCTATAACTGAATAACAGACTGAATGACTTCAACAACATTTCTAATAATTCTGGAAGCTGGAAGTCCAAGATCAGAATGCCAACATGGTCATTGTCTTTGTGAGACAATGGTTATACCCTCATATGGACATCCTTGAGGGAGGGAGATTCATGCAGAGAGAGGAAGATCACATATCTCTTCCTCTTTTTATAAGGGCATAAGAATCTTCATAATAACTCTACTCTCATAACCTTATCTAACCTTAATTACCTCCTAAAAGCCCCACCTCCAAATGCTATCACACTGGGGGCTTGGGTTTCAACACATCACTTTGGAGAGGACACAAACATTCAATCCTTAGCAGTTTGGAAAAATATATTCCAGGCAGGGAAAACACAGTATGTGCAAATTCTAGAGGCTGGAGAGATCAAAGTTCATTCCAGGATTTAACAGTAATTTTCTCTTCTTTTCTTAGTTTACTTTATTTATTTATTTTGAGAGAGAGAGAGAGAGAAAGAATGAAAGTGAGGGAGGGGAAAAGAGAGAATCCCAACCAGGCTCCTTGCTGTCAGCACAGAGCCTGATGCAGGGCCCAATCTCAAACTGTGAGATCAGGATGTGAGCTGAGATCAAGAGTCAGACACTTAACTGACTGAGCCACCCAGGCACCCCCTAACAGCAATTTTATATAGCTGAATTTTAAAGTGTGAAGGAGAAGAAGAAAGTAGAAAAGAAGCTTGAGCGGTAAGACAAGGGTGAGAAGAATAGAATTTATCATAAGATCAAAGGTCTGCATTTTCAGACTAGAGAAATGCCCTAATTAAATTTGGTGATAAAAAAAATTACTGTCAGCTGTGTGAAGAAGGAATTGGATATGAGCAAACTGAAACCAGTGAATTAGTAGACACAAGAATAAAGTTTGAAAATTAGTGAAACTGGGCGCCTGGGTGGCTCAGTCAGTTAAGCATCTGACTTCGGCTTGGGTCATGAACCCCCGGTTTGTGGGTTCAAGCCCCGCATCAGGCTCTGTGCTGACAGCTTGGAGCCTGCTTTGGATTCTGTGTCTCCCTCTCTCTCTGCCCCTCTCCTGCTCATGCTCTGTCTCTCTCAAAAATAAATAAATATTAAAAAAAATTTTTTAAAGAAAATTAGTAAAACTGAGGACTCTGATATAACAAATTATTTTTTGCTCTAATGAGCTCAAAGGATACATTTTCAACAAGGGACATCTGAGGATGTTAGGCTATAAAATGTTCAGTGAGTCTCCCATTTATTTATTGGAAATGTCACTTGTTGGTGGCAATGGTAGTCCTCTATCTGTCCACAGTAAGGTGCTTCCAGGCCTTAGGACATTCCAAACTGGAGTTTACCACTTCATATTCCTCAACCACAACAATTTTATACTCTAGCAGAATTAATTTTTATGGTTGCAAAAGCCACCATTAGCAAACACTGCTACCTTAGTTTAACATCTGGGATCCAAGTATAATTCCTGAAAAAGCTACCATCACATCCTGATAAACTGCCCACATATCATATAATCACAATCAGGTATCACACAAGTGAAATCACATTATACCCAATCTGTAGTAATGCCCAATCTGTAGGCCTGTGCAATAACCCATCTCCTGATTTACAATCATGGGAGGGTCTGAGCAGGACAGGTTGATGAGAGACCACCTCGAACATGGAGACTAGTCAGGAGGTTAGTGAAATGAGGGTGATCTCAACTCCCATGGTGATGATAGGAATAAAATTGAAGAAAGCTCACAGATTCAAGATACATTTTCAAGATAGAATCTGGCTAATGACTGGATATAGGGGAAGAGAGATTTCTAGGAGATATTTCTTTATTGAGGTTATGATTAATGTATAACACTCGTTTCAAGTATACAACATAATTAATCACATATACTCACATATATGTATGTATGGTGGAATAATCACCAAGTCTAGGTAACATCCATTACCATATCTAGCTATAAATTTATTTTTTCTTATGATAAGATTTATTTTTATTTTTATTTTTATTGATTTATTTATTTTTGAGAGAGAGAGAGAGCAAGCAGGGGAGGGGCAGAGAGAGGGAGACAGAGGATCCAAAACAGGTCCAAGGCTCTGTGCTGACAGCAGAGAGCCTGATGCAGAGCTTAAACCCAGGAACCATTAGATCATGACCTGAGCCAAAGTCGGACACTTAACTGAGCTACCCAGGGTCCCCTCGATTTAAAAAAAATTTTTTTTAAAGAACTTTTAAGAACTATATTTTAAAATTAGGACTTGGCCATCTATGTAGCTGGAGTCTCACAGTTTCTTCTGTGTTTTTTTAGAGACTTTAATGCACTTCAAAGTCTATCAGCATCATCAAAATGTAGGACTATGTTTTCCCAGCAAAGATCATTAGGCCAACATGGCAGATAAGGAACAAAATAATGAAGCAAGAAATGTTTGTCTTCTTTGCCCTCTATGTCTTTTGCCTCCTTCTTTGCCTTCCAGGGGTCTCCACCTCTAACCACTTAGAGACTTAAGGGGACACTGATCCTGGTGTCTCTAAACTGCTCTCCACCTTTCTTACCTTGGAAAATCCCATACTTTTCTGTTTTGCTCACACCCATTCAGAGTTAACTTTCCCCTCACCCAGCTACCAGGTGGGAAGAAAAGCTAATATCAGTTCCACAGATAATAATGATTTATATTTATACCATATTTTAAGCCCATTACTGGCTAATGACAGAGTCACTTTTTTTTTTTAATTTTTTTTTAATGTTTTTATTTATTTTTGAGACAGAGAGAGGCAGAGCATGAGCAGGGGAGGGGCAGAGAGAGAGGGAGACACAGAATCCGAAGCAGGCTCCAGGCTCTGAGCTGTCAGCACAGAGCCCAACGCGGGGCTCGAACTCACGGACTGTGAGATCATGACCTGAGCCGAAGCCGGACACCCAACCGACTGAGCCACCCAGGCGCCCCCAGAGTCACTTTTATCTGAACCCCTGTTTGCTTATCTGAAAAAGTGATTCAAGCAAATTCAGAAGTTATAAATTCAAATACTTACAGAGGCTGAGTGTGTAACATGGATGAGGAAAGCAAACTGAGGTGTTATGTAGTGGGGAGAGGTGATTTCTTTGGGGACTTTATGGGCTCCTGCTCCATATAAAAGGAACAGCCTGCATTCTGCTTCAATTAACTATTGTCCTGCAGGCTCAATGTTGCTGGTACTTCCAAATTTTTTTCAAGATAATTTGGAAATGTAGATTTTTAATGTAATTATCCAATTTCAGATATTTGGCAATGTGACTAATTCAATTTTTTTTTAATCTGTGAGCCAACATTGTATAGGCCAAACAAAACACATCTGCTAGCCAAGTTTGGCCGATAAACTATCAGTTGGAACCCTTTGGATTTGACAGTCTCTGAAGCTTTCTCTGGCTCTATAACTGGGAAAATCTAAAATGCCTTCAACTGCAGAAACTAACCTTTAAAATTGTGGAATTCTAGACTCTAGGGCTAGACCAAAGACAAACATAACTCTGTACCAATAGGTTGCTCAGAGTGTCCAGATTTCAGCAAAAAATATTTCATCAGTATATATGATTAACTTCATTTTTATTGACCTTATAACACAGTAAGGAATGAAGCTGCCCAATGTGGTAGTAGATGAAATTGGTAATTTCTCAGAATAAACAAATCATTGCTTTTATCTTGACCCAAAAGATTTAAATGATGTTTATTAACATTAATGTCATCCAGGTGATGTTATATTGAAACAACGTGAACCCGCAGCTAACATCATATTCAACAGTGAAAAGCTAAAAGCTTTTCCTCTAAGATCAGGAACAAAATAAGGATGCCCACTCCTGCTGCTTTTATTCAAGATAGCATTAGAAGTTCTAGCCAGAGCAATTAGGCAAGAAAAAGAAATAAAAGCCCTCCAAATTGGAAAGTAAAACAGTCACTATTTGCAGATGACATGATACTTTATAGAGAAAACCTTAAAGACTCCACCAAAAAAATGTTAGAACCAATAAAATAAAGTAACAGGATACAAAATTGATATCCAGATAGCTGTTGCTTTTCTATACAAATAATTAACTATCAGAAACAGAAATTACAAAAACAATTCCACTTGTAATTGCTTAAGACAAGAATAAAATACCTAATACATTTAACCAGGGAAGTGAAAGACCAGTATATTAAGAACTGTAAGACATTAATGAAAGAAAGTAAAGATGACAAAAGTAAATCAAAAGATATTCCAGGCTTATGAAGTGGAAAAATTATTATTGTCAAAATGTTCCTACTACTCAAAGAAATCTACAGATTCAGTGCAATCCCTATCAAAATCCCAATGGCATTTTTCACAAAACTAAAACAAATAATTCTAAAATTTGTATATAATCACAAAAGATCCCAAGTGGCAAAAACAGTCTTGAGTAACAGTGAAGACGGAGGTATTACACTCCCTAATTTCAAACTACACTACAAAGCTATAGTAATTAAAACAGTATGGGACTGGCACAAAAACAGACACAGATCAGTGGAATAGAATTGAGAGCCCAGAAATAAACCCACACATATACAGTCAATTAATTTACAACAAAGGGGAAAGGACAATTACAACAATGGGGAAAGGACAATCTCTTCAATAAATGGTGCTGGGAAAACTGGACAACCACAGCAAAAGTATAAAACTGGACCACAATCTTACATCACATAAAAATTAATTCAAAATGGATTAAAACTTGTAAGACCTGAAGCCATAAAACTCCTAGAAGAAAACCAAGGCACTAAGCTCTTTGACATCAGTTTTAGCAATGAGCTTTTTGGATCTACTCCAAAGGCAAGGGAAACAAAAGTCAAAATAAACTACCGGGACTATATCAAACTAAAAGCTTCTGCACAACAAAGGAAACCATCAGAATGAAAACACAACCTACTTAATAGGAGAAGATATATGTAAATTATATATCAAAAAGGGGTTAATATCCACAATATATAAAGAACTCATACAACTCAATAACAACAAAAATTTTCAATGAAAAAAATGGGCATAAGAGCTGAATAGACTTTTTTTTCAAAGAAGATGGTCAATAGGCATATGAAAAGATGTTCAACATTACTAACATCAGGGAAATGTAAATGAAAACCACAATGGATATCACCTCATACCTGTTAAAATGAATATTATCAAAAAAACAAGAAACAGTAAGTGCTGGAGAGGATGTGGAGAAAAGGGAACCATTGCACATTGTTGGTGAGAATGTAAATTGGTGCAACACTGTGGAAAAACAGTATGGAGATTCCTCAAACGAATTAAGAATAAAACTACCATATGATCCAGGTATTCTACTTCTGGGTATCCAGGTAAAGTAAAAAACACTAACTTGAAAAGATATATGCATCCCTATGTTCATTGCAGCATTATTTATAATATCATTGTATGGGAACAACCTAAGTGTCCATCAAAGGATGAAATGAAAAAGGATACGTGGTATATATCAGGGTGCCTGGGTAGCTCAGTCTTCAGCAAAGGTCATGATCTCATGGCTCGTGAGTTCAAGTCCCACATCGGGCTCTGTGATGAGAGCATGGATCCTGCTTGGGATTCTTTCTCTCCTCTCTCCACCCTTACCTTGCTTGTGCGATAGATAGATAGATAGATAGATAGATGATGTGGTTTTTACATACCATGGAATACTATTCAGCCATAAAAAGAAGGAAATCCTGCCATTTGCAACAACATGGATGAACCTTGAAGACATCATGCTAAGTGAAATAAGTCAGAGAAAGACAAATACCATGTAATTTTACTTATCTGAGGAATCTAAAAAACAAAACAAACAAAAACTCACATATACAGAGAATAGATTAGAGGTTATCATAGGGGAAGGGGATTGGAGGTAGGTGAAATGGATAAAAGGGGTTAACTTTATGGTGATAGATCATAACTAGCCTTATTGCAGGGATCATTTCATAGGATATACAAAAACCAAATTATTATATTGTACACTTGAAACAAATATAATGTTATATGTAGATTTTACCTCAATTAAAAAAAAAAAAAAAAAAGACATGTGAGGAGCCTGGGTGGTGCAATGGCTTAGGAGTCCAACTCCTGATCTGGCTCAGGTCATGATCTCACAGTTTCTGAGTTTGAACCCCACTTTGGGCTCTGCAATGATGGCAAGGAGCCTGCTTGGGATTCTGTCTCTCCTTCTCTTTGCCTGTCCCCCACTTGTGTGCTCTCTCTCTCTCTCTCTTTCTAGCAAAATAAATAAATAAACAAACAAACCTTAAAAACAAGACATGTAAATAGATTTTTGCAGTTATGGAACTTGAGAATAATGATAAAGGGTGTTTTGTTGTTTTTTTTTTTTTTTTTAAATACCAATCATATTATTTCTTACCATTCTGAGTTAGCTGGGCAGTTCTAGTCTGGGCCTATGTGGCTAGTATCTGTGGTCAGTTGGTAGCTTGGCTGAGGCTGGATGGGCCAAGATGGCCTCATTCTCAGGGACAGGTTGTGTGGACAGGCTGTTTGTTCTAAGGAGACTTAGCTGGAGCACTTGCCTCTGCTCTATGCGCTCTCTCGTCCTCTAGCAAGCTCACCAAGCTTCATCACACAGCAGTCTCACGGTTCCAGAAAAAGAGGGCAAGCCAACTGAAATATCCATGTTACACACTCACTGCCTTGCAAGTATTTGAATGTGTAACATCTGATCTATGCCAAGTTCTTCCTAAGTCTCTGATTTTGTCATGTCTGATAAGGTCCTAGTGGTCTGGACCTCAGACTTATTCCCTCTCTCCTGACACACCTGCCCCACCCCCACTCCCCAGGCTTGCCAATAGCAAGAATGGCCTCCCTGTACAACCTTAGGGAGTGTGCAGTTTTGTGAGACTATCACTGCTTAAGAACAGCACGTCTTTTTCTTCTTCTTCTTCTTCTTCTTCTTCTTCTTCTTCTTCTTCTTCTTCTAAACCCGTCTGTGTTGCACTGTGTTGTGAGGTACTTGGTAAGCATGTCTCTGCTCCAGATTTCAGCTGGAGACAGATCCCTATTTTGTTTGAATGACCCCTCAACTTATATCAGGTTTTGGTAATATCATCAGCAATCTTGTTTGAGACCCAAAGAGAAATGGCACTGGATCCCTTTTCAAATATTCTATCTCTTCTAGTTCTATCCCTTCTGATCCTTCTCTTTTGACCTTCTTATGGCAGGAAGTTCCTTCCCTTTATCAAGGAAAAATTTCTTAAATCGTATTCTCTATCTTCTTCTGCTATTTAAATTAAACACTCCTTTAAGCATTGGCTCAATCTCTTTCAACTCAAGTCCTAAACAAGGTCTAATTTGCCCTGGGTCAGTATGAGGTCTAAAAGTCAAGCTCAGAGCTTTAATTTTATGACTATTCAAGAGGTCAGATAGGAAATCTTCATGAAATCTCTCCCTTCAATAGAGGTTATTCAATAATGAGAAGAATAAAGTGGTAATTTTCCAAATAAGCTAATCATTGCTTCTATCTTGGCATACATTCAAATGGAGTTTAACCACATTAAAAATTAATGTCATCTGAACACAACCATGTGCAAATAGATTTTGTCTACTTACGAAATTTGAGAATGGTAAGATATTGCAAGGTGTTTTTTAGTGCCTATAAAATGACTTTAATAACTTTGAATTGACATCTTATGCAACCTTAGTTCAGATTGTTTACATATAATACCCTGAGTCCCTCACAAAGAAAAAAGAAACATTAGCTCAGTCACTACTTTGCATGACATGCTGTTTAATTCTGTTTCCAACTTGTTCAAAACAGTTTCTTGGGATAGCTGAGTAGTCTTTAAAATTATACTTGCTAATTGTTCCTAAGAAGGCAAGGGCTTTAGCATGTTATTTTTATAGTCTATACATTTAAAGTTATTTAAGTATGAGTTTTTATAAAAGTGTAGAGATAGCTGGCCAAGAATTTAGTACTAAACTCCTAAACTGTGGGTAAACATAACAGCAACTTTATCATTTCAACCCAGCCTAATGTGTTCACCATAATCTATAAAGCATCATTAGCACATGATGCTGTAAGAACAGTCAATTAATATTTTGGAGGTTGAATCCTGCCATTGTCTACCACTGAGCCTACTGTTTACTAAAACATTCTTGCCCTTTGTTACATGCCATCATTAAATTACTTTTCATCATATAGTGGTGTGTTTTTTCATCATAGAGTTGTGGCTATAAAGACCCAGCACAAACATCATTTCTGAGAAATGAAGAGACAATACACAAAAAGAAGGGAGAAAACAGAAATTTGAGTGTTTCAGGCTGCATGGATGGTTCAGTCAGTTAAGCATCCAACTTCAACTCAGGTCATCATCTCAAGGTTCTTGAGTTCAAGCCCCGCATTGGGCTCTGGGCTGACAGCTCAGAGCCTGGAGCCTCCTTCAGAATCTGTGTCTCCCTCTCTCTCTACCCCTCCCCACTCATACTCTCTCTTTTTCTCTCTCAAAAATAAACATTAAAAAAAAAAAGAAAAAGAAATTTGAGTATTTCTCAGAAAACCAGCATCAATGAGACATAGTATCTTAACAGTGCTGCTGCTGGCTGACCTCATTCCACTCCAGGCACCACAGATTAGGAAAAACACGGACAAAGTACAATTCATTCAGATGGAGAAATGACTGAAAGTGATACCATGTTTAAAAAAAATAAAATAAAGATCTCTGAGAGATCTTAATGTAATTAACAAACAGAAGATTTGGAGCATGACGGTTACTTTTATGTGTCTGCTTGACCGGACTAAACCGTTATTTCTGTGTATATCTGTCAAAGTGTTTTCAGAAGAGATTAGCATTTGAGTCAGACTGAAAAAAGAAGGTTACTCTCACCAATGCAGGTGGACATAATTTAATCAACTGAGGGATGGAGTAGAACAAAAAGGCAGAGGAAGGATCAATTCACGGTCTCTGAGACATCCATCATCTCCTACCTTTAGACATCAACCTTTAGATGCCGAAACTTAAACCATCAGCCCTAGATTTGGGGGCTTTTGAACTTGGACTGGGACTTACCCGTAAGTTACCTGGTTTTCAGGCTTTCAGACTCACACCGAATTATACCACCAATTTTTCTGTTTCTATAACTTGCAGATGGCAGATATACAACTTATCAGTCTCCATAAACACATGAGCCAATTCATATAATAAATCTCTATACATATGCATATATCTCCTATTGCTTCTGTTTCTCTGGAGAACCCTGATTAATAACTGGGAAATTCAGAATAACTCCCTTCAAATGTTTAAAGTCCTGTCATGGGAAGAAAACTCAGTCTTCTTCTTCTGACCCTGTAGGAGCTGAGGTTCTTTTGCAGATGACTATCAGGCAGAATCTTCTCATAGTCAGAGATGTCCAAAGAAAGAATAGACTCATGGTTCCCTATGACACTAATATATAACCACAATAAAGCAACCAGTTGATAGAAATACCATAGAAAATTCAAGCATCAGACAGATGGTTGAAATGGTTGAATTTTAATGTTCTTTTGTCTCCTGTGGCCTGAGATTTGCAGTCCAACAGCATGGGTGTTCAGAACAGGCAGCAGGCAAACCTGGTCTCTGCTTTAGCTCTCTGTGAAGCTCAGTCTCCTTGTTCTTAAAATGGAGTCTACATCATAGGGCCACTTTGAGGGTTATCGGATGACACACACATGTTCAGTGAGAGCTCAGGGCAGAGCCTAACCCAGTACACTCTCAATAATGTTGGCTGCTACTTTTGTTACTAACCCAACCCCTTGAAAATCCTTTCAAAGAATGATTCAGAAACCCAAAGACAAAGAATTGATGGGGACACACCTTTTTTTTTATGGCAGACGTTGAAGAGAAGGGCAAGTAGAGAGTAGCCGTACAAAGAAAAGAAGAATCATTGTGGAAAAACCCAGAGATCTGAACTTTTTTTAATGTTTTAAAGGTGCATTTTACAAAACCCTTTGAAACATGAGGGGTCAGGAACAGTTTTTTAATGTTCTGTACTTGAACACAGCAAAGGAAACCTGACTGGAGGCTGGGCTCTCTGTTCTGGGTCTCTGAAGTTAGATCAATAGCATCTGAACCCAAAGGGAGTCTCGTCCCCTCAGGTATCTTCTACTCTCTTTCCAGCCCCAACGGACTCCGTCCAATATTTTTTGCTACCCTACACATAGCAGAGCCCCAGAGTTGGCCCTGAGGTTTTCCCCCTTTTCCCAGCGAGAAGCATTGTTTCTGAGACAAGAACTGCTGTTTTCAGTTTTGAGTTAGGATTACAAGTGAGTTCCATTTGTGTCTCTGTAGGGTATCCTGACATCTCCTGTGGGAGAATTTTCAGTTGTGCATTTCAGCAGGGAGATACAGCAAGGAGAATAAATACACAGCCCTCCTATTTGTTTTCTGGTTATTGGGTGACGCCTGCTGGCCAATTTGAGATGTTACTGCCTTTTCTAATTTTGTCTTGGCCTTCCGCATTCAATTCCAGTCATCCGCCCGTAACTGCCACTTTCCAAGATTCTATTCACCTTTACTTAGTTGTGATAGCTTCTATTAATACCTGTTGTGCATTAAATGTCACTTTTATTGCATTAAGCTCAGAGTTTTTGGAAACTGCTCCCCATAAAATGATTAAATCCATAGCAAAGGAAAACATCTTTTTGCTATAGTCTGTGCTAGTGAGTCAATGATTCAGCGAACTCATGCTGACAGAGAAGATGACAATTTCTATATTTTCTTGAGAAACACTAGTCGGCAACAAACACAGAGACTGCCACATTTTGAAGTCCAGCTGGCAGCACAAAACAACATTTGCTTAACTCCTCAGCCCAGTGCTCTCATTGATTGAACATACATAGCTACCCAACCATAGCACAAGGTAATCTATGGCTTACACAGCCAGAAAGGACTTTGAATAAGGTTGAAAACATCCCATTTTAGAAATCAACTGCATTCATCTACTAAGTACATTTTTGTTTAGCGCACCTACTGTGTATGTAGAAGGCTTCAAATAAGGTAGGGAAGAGAATGGGTAATAAACAGAAAATATATGAATACAGTCATATCTCAGCTGCAACAATATTAAGTCTATATATTTTGAGCCTCATACCTGTTCGTATGTGTTAAATAATTTATTTCAGTGAATCTCAGTGTCTTCTACAGAGTTTCTCATTTATTGTACAGTGAGAGTAAAATGATAACATATACTTAATTCCCTTAGTATTGTAATGACTAGCAACACCACCTCCCCTCCATAATTCACAATAAATAAAACTGCATCTTTAAAAAAATTGTACTGTATATTCCTATGGATAATATCAGCCACTCATCCTAGCCAGAGCCAAGATGGAAGATTGGGCACTTACTGGCTGTAGAGGTGTGTGTGTGTGTGTGTGTGTGTGTATGTGTGTGTGTATAAATGTTCCACATATACAACAAATGCTGACAAATAAATGCTCATACCTTAATGTGAAGGGCAGAGTTACACTGATAACTAAATAAGTTGATAGGATTTAAATGAGACACTGCCTGTTACCTTGCAATTTTGCTCTGTTAAATTTTAGGCACATACAACATATCACCTCCCTCTCTTTAGACTTTACAAACCAAGTTATTATTTATTCTATTTATTCATACTTTCTCTTGAAAAGTCTATCCTCCACAGACTCTGAAATACTTTTGTTGTGTGGGTTTTTTCCCTCTGAATTCCCATCTCTGTTTGCCTTCATCTTCCCGGCAGTGAAATGCCTCAAACTGAATACAATATCCCAGGCTTTTTTGAAAGGTCTTCATGACTTTCTAATAGTAAAGACTTTGCCTAGGTTTTGAAAATCAGCCTGTTTAAAACATAAACTCACAGCCTTATCCATTTAAAGTCTTGCCACACTTCCTTTTTATTTATTCACATGCCTCTTCCACTCTCAAAGGTCTTTCTACTCTATGTGGTTTTTATAACATCTTGACCCTTTCAGCAGACATTAATTTAATTAAATATTTCTGCTTCTCTGTGTGTTCTCACTTGAAGTTTTCGATTTGTGTTGATGTCTTCCTTTTAACTGTTCCTTTTTTCCATTTACCAACACTTCAGTGACCCTTAGACCTTTGAGAAAATATTTGCAAATCTACACTGACTTCTTATTTATTCATGGCTCCTTTCAGCAGTGTTCTTTTTTTTCAAGGAGCTCAAAACCACTAACAAGAGCTAAGGTGATACTCAAAGCACACCTCTGATAACAACTAAAAAATAAAGGGAGAAGGAAAAATTGAAAAATATTTTAAGAATCCTAAAGATACTCAGTCTTGACTTAAATTATACATTATAAGGTATATCATTCTTTGTTCAACGAAATGGTGTAGTCTTTTGGCTATAATTCTTTTTCCACCTAACTTAAGAATTTAAATTTTCACCAATTTCACAAGAAGTGAATTCTCTAAATACGGTGGAGTTTATCTTAATAAAAATCTTTTTTAAAAACACCCTGCTCTGCTGCTTCATTTTATCATTCCTCCCCTGAGAGTGTCAATGAAAGTGTACAGAACAACCTATATCTCACCTACACATTCGACTGAGCCTGGATAGTGGCTAAGCTTCCCTGCTGTTTTTAATCTTTGGCTTTCTCTTTCTTCTGATTAAGGTATAGATACTTCCTAATCCTAGCTTTAGCCAGACTGTACACAGACTAGACCATAGAGTTTTCGTTTTTAATAGGAAAATATCTCATGGTTGATGTGAGCTTGTCTGTTCCTTCTTACCTGGCAGATGCCTGTATAGATAAGCTCCTGACTCCAAGATTATCCACCTATCATCCCATGCTTTCAAGTACTGGGCAAATGAAAAGACACTTGACTCATATCCACCCATCTCTACAGATAATTCTGTAGGGACTCTGATTTTTATATCCATAGTATTTACAACCAATTCCAAACACTGTAACATAGAATCAGATTTGTACAAGTAGGATGGAGCTTGTCCACCCCCCTTTACTATGGGGAAGGGCTAAAGTATAGCTACAGAAGTTAAGTGACTTGTCCAAGGTCACAAAAGTTGGCTGATGACTTAGTTAGGATAACATCAAGTCTTCATGTATTTATTCATACGTGTGCAACAAATGCTTATGTAGAGTTCACCTTAGACCAGGGATAAGCTGAGTGCATTTTATAAATATTGAGCCTTTTAATCCTTACAACAACTTTATGAAGTAGATACTGTTATTATCCCATTTATTTTTTTAATGTTTTTTTTTTTTGAGAGAGAGAGAGAGAGAGAGAGAGAGCGAGCACAAGCGGGGAAGGAGCAGAGAGAGAGACACAGAATATGAAGCAGGCTCCAGGCTCTGAGCCGTCAGCACACTCGGGGTTTGAACCCATGAACCACAAGGTCGTGGCCTGAGCTGAAGTTGGACGCTCAACCAACTAAGCCACCCAGGTGCCCCTTATTATCCCATTTCTGAAATGTGGAAACTGAGGCACAAAGAAATTAAATAATTTTTTCCAGGTCATGTACCTTGTTAGCAGCAGAGCAGGGATTGAAACCCAGACAGTCTGGTTCCCAGGTCTATGCTCTTAATCACTATGCACTCTCTTTCACAAATTTCAAGCAATCCGTTATGTGTCATCAAGAAGCCTGTTCTAGCAGATGCATAAAAACTACCTCAATACTGGCTAAGCATAGCTCTCCATCATCTATCAATATCCCTTGGTTTCCAAAATTATCCTCACACTGGAAACATAAACAGTCTCTACAAACATTCACCCATGAAGCCAAGATAGGCTTTATCCAGATGTGAACTCCTACACAAGGGAAAATACAAAATCTTATTCCCTTGCCCTCAGGGAAACAAAAACTGAACCAGAAGGTTACAGCAGATTTTTGAAAATCACTACACTCTGTCTGCTCTGCTCACAATATGTTTCTGTACGCTCCCTTCTGTCCTCCTCGTGGGATTTGAGCATTTCTAAAGCTAAAATGCAGAGTAAACACCTTTGCATTTCGTAGATTTGTTCTGTTTCCCTTTTGCCTGTGGCTGCCTTTTCCTTTTCAAGAGCCTCTGGGATTGAGACATCATGCCAGGCACCTGAGGCAAGGCATGCAGCAAATGTAAATTGTGGTCCTCTATCATTCAGGGCCTGCCCTTGTCTGGATCTTGAGATTGTCATGCAGTGGCTTCCCACAAACAGCCCTCAGTGGCCACTGGGACCGTGAGAAGAATGACCCTATTATCAGCTGGTAAGAACACAAGAAAACTTGAAAACTCAAGGAGTCCACAGTGGCAGGGGAAGGTGCGGCTAAGAAGTCCTCAGCACCCATGATACAAACACCATCATCTACTTTGATTTTTATTATAACAGCAACTACAGTATTGAAGATGTTTACTTCTAGTAACACAACAAAAGCACACCAGAGAAATACGTTTCTATGACTTACCTTTTGCCTTAATGAAATTTTGCTTGTAAAGTATGAGGAAAAAGACATTAATATGGTTTTCACCTGAGACACAGTGCAACAATTTGACAGGAGCAACCTATTTATGCTGTGGGAGCGTTTACTGTCCTTGAAAAGTCTGAAATGGTTTCAAGTGATTTTGAAGGGGTTTTGAGAGATACAGGACAAAGACCCTGAGGGGTATTAAAGGAAGCAGATGTCAGGTGTGGAATCGTCTGTCTCTGCACACCCACTCATGAAGTCAGAAAGGGCTGCCAATGTTTTCTCTCCCAGGAGCTGTGATACCCCCATTTGTTTTCAAGAGAAGAGGGCACGTTAAAGGCAGAAAAATCCCACAACACATAAGATGTAGGATTTAGAGTGCCAGGGAAAATATGAAACAAGTTAAAGATGGATTCATAAATCAGAGTAGGGGGCTCAAGAAGAAGTAAAAGAAGTAAAATTTCTCTTTCAGACTCATATATCAAATGCCTTCCTTGTTATCATACCACACATTTGGATCTTTGTGTGAAACGTTGTGGGTTGTCTACAAATATGATTCAGGGTTTTCTTTTCCTTTCATATTATCATTTATATTTAAATTTAAAATTTTAATCATGGTGCCACCTCCATCCACAAAGGGAACCATGATCACTCAACAAAGTTGCCCCAGGTTCTTTGCACAGGGATAGGTATAGAGTGGAGGATTGAAGCAAGCAAAGACCAGCCCATAGGGCTGTCTGTCCAATCAGAGGATGGTGATTATCAAAGCCAGTCCCACTGGCTCCCTTCAGGTTGCATATGAAAGAACCTGAGTGGTCCAGCCTGTGAGTCAGAGAGAATTGGAGAAAGGCCTTGCAAGCCAAGGAAGGGATTTGCTGAGCACTAGAATGGTGTTGGTTCCTTGACTTCCTTGTCTTTGTTCTAATACATGTGTATCCTTAAAGTGAATTTTAGTTGTTAAAATCTAGTCCACATCTCATCTAGTCACATCTTTGTCTCCCCGCAACCAAAGCACCCAACTGAGCACTGCATAAAATAAAATCAGTGACATATCCATTAATTGGAATAGTCCTAGATTTTATGTCCTGTTATGATAACATTGTTTCTGTCTCTCATTTAGACATCTCATCTTTCACCACATACCATTCAATGTCATAATTTTTTTTTTCTCCATTTACCCCTATCTCTTGCATATCCTTTTATGTCCTTCTCCCTCTCCCTCTCTCCTTCTTTCTTTCTCTCCTTCATCTCTCTTATACCTTTTATAATTCGTCTTTACAGGGACAATGTCATGGCTGGATCTTATTCCTCCCCTTCTATTTTTCCTTCTTCATCCAATTCCACCCAAATTTTCTAACTAGGCTTCCAAAAATTGAGGAGAGCATTCTCATTAGGGCTTAAGATTCAGTAAGTGTAGAGCTTGAGCAAGTATTGGGTATTTCTAAAATCTGTTTTGTTGTTGTTGTTGTTGTTGTTTTTATATGAAGCCATATTGGTTCAATGCTATTCAACAAAATGCTAAATTTGTTGCTAAATCTATAATTAACACAATTCCACAAACACTTATACCAATATTTTCAGCAGAGAGCACCAGAATGGATAAGAAAGGGCCCCAACTACTAGTTACCTTACAATCTGGAAGGAAGAAAACACATATGGAGAAATAATGATCATTCCAGGCAGAATATAACTGCATTGCTATGAAGGGGGAAACACAGAAGGTAACCAGGATCATCCAGGACTCTGGCTGCAAAAGCATGCATAGCATAACACCTCTAATGCCTGGGTACTAGCTTCATGTAATGTAATCCATGTAGCACAACTGAGGTGGACCTTTCTTCATAGGTATATGGTAGGAGGACAGGCATTGGACTTGATATTTTTAAGAATATGCCACAGGGGACACAGAGGGCACCAAGAAGATTTTTAGTATTATTCTCAAATTGACCATGGCAAAGCCCAAGGGTAAATTTCAGAATTCCACTGGTTATTTCCTCTTTTTATAGGTCTTTTGAAACAAAAGTGCCTTAGTTCTCACTTCATTTTCACCTTGCTTATTGGCTACCAAGTCCACTTCAGGGCCTTTCCGAGCCTGACCATTCCCTATACACTCAGTCTGCCTTTCCCCAGTGTCCTCTTCCACCATGTTCTAGCCATGTGTTCAGCAATGCAATGTCCTCTTCAAACAGTCTACAGTAACGTGTGAACACCCTATGGACTTTACACTCCCGAGGCTATTTTTTTTCAAGCTTTACTGATGAATTAGTGACAAATATAACTGTATATGTTTCAAGTACAATGTGCTGATTTGAGATAAATATATATTGTAGAATGATTAACAAGGATATTTATTTTTTTCATGGCAACTCATTTCAATCAAAAATTTTCAAATTGATAAAACTGATATTTTAGATACAGACCTTCACACTTATATCCTATTTCTGACCTTACTTCAGTCCTCCCAGTTTACTACCCCTGCCTCCACCACCCCACCCCCCACACACCCAATCACTGTATCAGAGACATACAGGGAGAATCTCAGCCCTCATTTAAGGAAACTGGCCTCCAACCCTAAGGAGAGGTAGTAAAACCCTGAATAAACAGCTAATATGTAAGCTCCATGCCATTTCTATATAACAATGGAAATAAACATAACTAGACTTTTGTGACCTCCTATTGCTGCATAACATACTACCTAAAAACTTAGTTGTTTAAAACAATAGACATTTATTCTTCTCATGGTTTCTGTTGGTCAGCAATTCCAGAGTGCCTTAGCTGGGTGGGTCTGCTTCAGGGTTTCACGTGAGGTTTTAACCAAGTTGTCAGCTGGGGCTACTGTCGTCGGTAAATGAAAACTTGACTGAAGCTAGACTTGACTGAGGCTCACTTAAGCCGCTAGTAAATTTGTGCTGTTGGCAGGAAGCTTCAGTTCCTCACCTGTAACCTCTCTGTAGGGTGTCTTGATTGTCCTGATGCCACTGTGGCAGGCTTCCCCACGGTTGAGTGATCCAAGCAAAAGTAAGGCAGAAGCAGGAATACCTGTTATGACTTGGCCTCAGAAATCATTCATAATTTTTTTTAATGTTTATTCTTGAGAGAGAGAGAGAGAGAGAGAGAGAGCATGCAACAGAGGTTGAGTGAGAGGCAGAGAGAGAGGGAGACACAGAATCTGAAGCATACTCCAGGCTCTGAGCTGTCAGCACAGAACTCAACGCAGGGCTGGAACCCACCAAGAGATCATGACCTGAGCCAAAGTCAGATGCTTAACCAACTGAGCCACCCAGGCGCCGCTCACTCATAACTTCTCTACATTTTCTGGTTGATAAGTGAGTCACTAAGTCAGGGTAGCAGTGAAAAGGTTGGACATTACCTTTTGATAAGAAGGACTACCAAAGAATTTGTAGATATATTATAAAACCATAAAAGCTCCCATGACCACTTCCCCAGTCTTTCGCTATCCCTATTTAGCAACATGCTGTACTTAGTAAATAAATCTATTAAGCAAATATTTTAAAAACATTATTAGAAGTTTCTAGGTTTTAAATATTCTCATAAGCAATATATGCTTTTCAAATCTTTATTGCTAATCCCTTTCTCTGATTTTCCATAAACTTTCTCCATTCCAAATTACATGGTGTTGTTCAAAAATAAATCCTATGGGTAATTTGGGGTTCAACTATAAACATCGCTGCTATGAACTGACATTCATAAAACCAATTTTAATTTATTCATATGTGGCTAAGTAAAATATTGTATGAGGTATTAGATCAAACATCTGTTCTATTTCTTTTGACTACTACTTCAGTAATTGAATTATTTTTGGAAAAAGCAATCAAATTAGCTTCTCATAATTACAGACTGTTGATTGTTCATATGTCATGTCCCTTACAACACATGAAAGTGGTTGTTTTTCTACAAAGCACTTTTCCATTATTTTACTAAAATCTAAAGCAATCTTCTTTACCCAAGTGACCCGCTTCACAATTGAAGTCTGTTTCTTAAGAACAATGACAAACAAGGGGTGTTTATCTTATTGTTTTAAAACTAAAGGTATGTTTCTCTTCTGGTTGACTGATTTGTACTTGTTGAAAACAATGGCAGGTATTCTTAGGAAATATTAATTTAAGGAAAGCAAGAGTCCATGAAGCAACCTCGCAGATAAACAGAGATCACTGCTTCCTCTCTTCATATCCATAAATTGAATTAACAGCAAGACAAAAACAGAGTCAGTGTATCTAATTAGGTCAAAGAACCCTCTATTTCAGTGAAAAAGTAATCGGGCCAGATGTTTAATTTGTTTATTCTTTCAATGAACATTTATTACATATCTGTACCCATAGCTGAGTTAAGGTTTCGAATACTCCCAACACTGAAAGGATTAAGGTCACCATACTTTTTTTCAAAATAAAACTGGTATCTACTTCCAATACAACTAAGTAAGCTCCCACTGGATCTTTTAGATATCAGCTATGAACCATGGGCAAAATAATGACCTGAAGGCACTGGAGAGTGAAAAACACAGGCAAATTCTAGAAGGAAGAAAAAAACCGGAAGAAACTAGCACAGTTTACATCTTTTAATGGCTTTGAACTTGTGAGCAGGGTGAAGATGGCACCAAGTAAAGTGACTAAAAGTTTGACATAAATACTCACATATTTCTGGCCAGGAAAGAAAAGAACACAAAATTCATAACCACCACAGATACTAGAAAGTAAGGGGGGGGGAGGGTCGGGCTCATAAAAACAGAACCAGAGGGCATGTTAAGAACCAGGAGGCCCTGTGTTAAGTACATAATTTCTGCCAAAGTCTCTGGCTGCCCCAAGAATGCATGTGTGTAACAAATTAAAGCAGTGCAGCTAAGTTAAGAAACTCAATTATTTACATCTCCACCAAAAATACAGTGTTAAGTTTGAGTCCAAGCAAGTAAATTTTTTGATAAAAATCTTATAGTAGAAATACAGAAGAATTGAGAGTTTCCACAAAATATTTTTCACAATGCCTAGGATAAAGTCCAAAATTACTCAACATACAGTCAGGAATATTTGAGCCATTTTTAAGAAAAAGAAACCAACACTATTGGTGAGTTGACCTAGATATTGCAATTAGCAGACAAGAATTTTAAAACAGCTATTATGGAGCTCCTGGGTGGCTCAGTCAGTTAAGCGTCTGATTCTTGGTTTTGGCTCAGGTCATAATTTCAACAGTTTGTGAGTTTGAGAACCACATCGGGCTCTGCACTGACAGTGCTGAGACTCCTTGGGATTCTCTCTGTCTCTCTCTGTTCTTCTCTCTCTTTCTCTCTCAAAATTAATAAGCTTTTTAAAAAAATTAAAAAAATAAAACAGCTGTTATAACTATGCTCAAGGAAGTAAGAAAAAACATGTATGTTTGCCATGAATAAGAAGATAGGAAATCTCAACAGAGAACATAAATAGTAAAAAATAAATAAATAAATAAAAAATCCAAGTGGAAATTCTAAAACTGAAAAATACAACTTCCAAAATTATAAATTTACTATATTGGCTTAAGAGAATGGAAATGGCAAAGAAAATAATCAGTGACTTGAAGACAGTTCAATGCAGATGTGTAGAGCACAGAGAAAAAAGATTAGGAAAAACTAAAAAAAAAAAAAATGAACAGACCTCCAAAGACCTGAGAACAATATTAACTGCCTAACAGATATGAATAAAATCCAAGAAGGAGTGGTAAGAGAGTGTGAGGCATACAACTTATTTAAAGAAACAACACCCCAAAACTTCTCAAATTTGATGAAAGACATAAATTTGCATAATCAGGAAGCACAGTAAAACCCCAGAAAGACATACACAAAGAAAACCATGCCTAGGCATATCGCAGTCAAATTGTCAGGTAGAAGGTAGACACCAGCAATGGAAGGAATGTCCTCAGGCGGGGTCCCAAGTCCTCAAAGAGGGAATGACAGAGATGTGAGCTGGAGGCAAGGATGGTATTAAACAAGCCACATGTTAAGAGCATCCAGGGAAGGGGGTCAGGGCACAACATTCTAACCTTGTGGCTTCCAAGGCCTTGGGGCTGACAGATCAAGAGCCTCAGGTACCGAGCATACCCTCTCCCCTTCCACCCCTGCCCCAGGGTAACCCCTAGACTCATTATAATATATTTGCATTGCAGGTACAGCCACACCCCTCCCAATGAGAAAGGCTGCCTTAACATCAGGTACCAATCTAGTGGGGGTCAAAAGCTTCCCCTCCCAACCTGTGGGAGGACTTTCCCAAACGAAATTCCCACTAGAGACCACCCCAGTGAATGTCACAGCTCCTCCTAGCCCCCCAAGACCCAATAATATCCAATCTCAAAACAATCAAGAGGCCAGTTCCACCTCTTCTAACCTGCCTGCTCTCTCACCTTAAGAGTGTACTTTCACTTTAATAAACTGCTTCCTGCTTGCTACTTTCCTTCTGGCTGTCTTTATTTGATCTGGGATCCCCACATAAATCTTCTTGTGGAGAATCCAAGGACGGAGACCTCTGTTCACACAACGCAGACTCTCCCACCAGTAACAAAACTGTGGATAACTAGAGTTAAAAGAAAATTGTAAAAGTAACCAGGGGAAAATGACACATTACATACAGGAGAACAATGATTCAAAATTTATCAAACTATGACAAACAGAAGCTGTGGAACATTGTCCTTTAATTGCAGACAGAAAAACACTCCCAACTAAGAATTCTATATCTAGTGAAAATATTCTGCAAATATAAAAATAGGAACATTTTAATATTTTTAAAATTTTTTTAACTAGAAGTATTTTTATTTTTTTAATTTATTTTAGAGAGAAAGAGCATGCAAGCAGAGGAGAGGGGCAGAGGAAGAGAGAGAGAGAATCTTAAGCAGTCTCCACTCACAGCACTGAGCCAACTCAGGCTCAATCCCAGGACCCTGAGGTCACAACCTGAGCTAAAATCAAGACCTGGATGCTCAACTGACTGAGCCACCCATGCACTGCAAGAACATTTTCATATTTTTAAAAAACGCTAAGGTAATTCATTTCTAAAATTTTTTTTTACATTTATTTATTTTTTGAGAGACATAGACAGAGCACAAGTTGGGGAGGGGCAGAGAGAGAAGGAGACACAGAATCCGAAGCAGGCTCCAGGCTCCCAGCTGTCAGCACAGAGCCTGAAGTGTGGCTTGAACCCACAAACCGTGAGATCATGACCTGAGCCGAAGTCGGATGCCCAACCGACTGAGCCACCCAGATGCCCCAAAGATAATTCATTTCTAATAGAACTCTTCTCCAAGATGCTTTAAAATTTTATTCAGACTGAAGGAAATGATATCTGACTGAAACCTGGATCTTCAGAAAGGAGTATAGAGCATCAGAGATGACAACTCTCAGGGTAAACATAAAACAATCCTAGTAAATATACTTGTATATTACCTATAAATCTGAACCCTTATCAAGATATAGAATATTATCATTACCCCCAGAAAGTTCCATTATGCTTTTTTCTGTGTCAACTCTCCCTCCCAGGAGAAAACAAATGTTCTGGAGGTTTCCCATCCTAGAGTAGTCTTACTAATTTTCTCTGCTCTAAAATTCTAATAAATTCAGGATAAGATCTTGACATCCATTTAAAAGTTGTAAAAACCCTCTGATTTGCAAGGCTGGAGCACATCCAGCCTATACCTTGTAGTCAATCCCTTCTTTCACTGCCCAAGATTCTCTTTAAACCTCATTCGCTAAATAGTTTCCTGGGTACTTTGAATAGGCATTGATTGTATGGACGAGAAAGCCACCCTGCTCGTAAACTTCAGGTAAAGTGGAAAGAACAAACTCTAGTCCTCCCATGGATAAAGTAGTGAAACCCATGTCCATTACCAAGTTTATAGCCTTGAAGGGAAAGAGGCATTAAAGGGGATAAAATTGAAGCTATAGACAGAAGAATGTTTACTGGAGCAAACACCTGGAGAAGATGGGAGAAGATGGTGTCAAAGGGCAGAACAGCCTTAAACATCAGAAAGGACATCTCATGTCTTGAGACTGGAAGAAAAAAGGGTAAGATTGATGAGGAAATAAAAACCTTTAAAAAGTAGTGGGTTCAGGGAACTAAGAGATATTTACCTTGATTAATTGACAATTACTGCAATCAAAACAGCTGAACCAGGAGATCCAGTGGACCCAGGCATTAATTTACAGAAAGAGTTGTGATTTGAAGGTCAAAACAATTAAACCCTGTACATTTAATAAAGCAAAATGGTGTAAATACAACAAAGCGACTACTATAAAACAATGCTAAATCCCTATTTCACTCTTTAAAGCAAAATTTCAATGAGATCTAGATTCAAAAATAGAGGATAAACCACATAAATACTAGAATTAAATAACTACTCTGATATAGTACAATGCATTGCACATTTTTAACACTAAAAAATATGTCATGATGGTGCCACATATCATTTTTAAGGAAAATGCCACCATTTTACATTCACCTTCTTCTTGCATACTTGCTTTGCTATCTCAGCTTTGTTTTTACAGGTTACCTATAGCTGTAGACTTTGCTGAGAGATCAGCGACAGTTTCTAAACTACACAGATTTAAACCTGACCTCTGACTTGAAATGGCAAATAAACTGCCATAGTTGGCCAGAGAAGCTAGTTAGGGAGTATTTCAGCCCTCACAGTCCTTAGCAGTGGACCTGCTACATTTTTTAACTATGGAAGCTTTTAGAGTCACAGTACAGCTGACCTTGAACAACATGGGATTAGGGGCACTGACCTCTGTATAGTCAGAAATTTATGTATAACTTGTGACTCCCCCAAAACTTAACTGCTATTAACAGGAAGCCTTACTGGTAACATAAGTCAATTAACATATATGTTGTATATTAGAAAAATTATATATTCTTATAATAAAGTAAACTAGAAAAAAGACAATTTTATTAAGAAAATCATTTTTAAAATACATTTACAGTATTGTACTATAAAAAATCCATGTATAAATGCACGTGTGCAGTTCAAACCATGTTATTCAAGAGTCAACTATAGATTATAATTCAATCAAAATACTCCAAAATTCATTTCCTTTAATTCATCCAATAATACTGATGAGGACCCACTGAAAAAAGAAACTATATTAGAGCTAAAATCAGAAAGAATGGGAAGGTTTTTATGCTCTGAGAAAGTTTAGTTCCTGAGAGCTACCTTTGATTGTCAAGAACCCTTCATTCTGAGCCTCTCCACTCGTCTCCTCCACAATGTCTTGGGTCTTTCTTTCCACATTTCTCATTCTGGAACATTGGAATAATTTAGTGGAATCAGAAGAATATTTCAGATGGCTGCCTGGTATTTTCCTGACCAAAACCAAACATCATGCCATTCCCTTTATTCCTTCCTTCCAATTTATGCAATCATAAAAATAATAAAATCAAAGTTCTATTTCAGTAAGTAACTCACAGAACAATTGACTCAGCTCCATACATCTTGCCTTCTTTCTATAAAAGTTTTAGGAATTATTTTAAAACTAGGGGAGTACTAAGGAACATTCATACCTTATCTGTACTGATTCTTACTTCAGAAAAAAGTAAGTTACGGCAAACATGACGGATGGGTGGGACAATAGAATCAAGCTATACTCTCCCAGGTACCCTTTGGAATTAAGTTTACCATTTTATAAAACACAATTAGATAGCACTTTCCATCTGCACCTCCTGAAATTCCTAGAACAGGGTACCCGCAGCCCTTAATTATCATCAGCCTATGTATCAGCAGCTTTTGTATTTATTTTTTCTCTGCTCACCTTCAGAAACCTGACTGAAAAAGATTGGGTCCAGCCTTTCTCCTGGCCACTGAAAGCAAGAGGATGCTCACGGAACACCTTCACATCACCTTGATGGTTTCTTCCTCCTCCCTTGACTTGGGGAATTTTAAGATATTTTGTTGGAGAAAAGACATAAAGCCTATGTGTTAATTGCTTCAAAATGTTAAGATAAGAATCCTGCTCAATTTGCATTGACTCACAAAGCACATTGCATTCTGCCCCAGGACAGCAGCTCAGAGACACATCTAGGTCAGAGGCTGCGTTTATAATGATCCACTGGGGCACCTGGGTGGCTCAGTCAGTTAAGCATCCGACTTCAGCTCAGGTCATGATCTCACGGTTTGTGAGTTCAAGCCCACAGTTGTGGGTTCAGGCTCTGTGTTGACAGCTTGGAACCTGGAGCTTGCTTAGGATTCTGTGTCTCCCTCTCTCTCTGCCCCTTCCCTGACTCGTGCTGTGTCTGTGTCTCTCTCTCAAAAATAAATAAACATTCAAAAAAATTATAATGATCCATTGTTCTTCAGTCCTGATCTTCATTTCCTCCTCAGTGAAGTCAGCTCAAAAATGAACTTAAAAATCACCTTATCTACTTTAAGTATATTAAGAGTCTGAGCAGATTTTTGCTTTAAGTTTATTCTTTTTCACTGTTACTTCCTGAGGATCTATTACCAGCAGATAGTGTTAAGTTTGGAGAATAGTTATGATGTTACAGATGAATGTTCTGGCCTAAAGGTCCTTTAGGCTACAATTTAAGGACAGCATCCAAAGCAGCATGGAGCCCTCCTAGTTTACCAAAGTTAAGGCATATGAGGTGAAGCAGAAAGGTCTGGCTAGATGTCACACACAAAGACCTGAACTCTTTGGCCTGGAAGCCAATGGCATACATACTCACGGGTTATGATAATGACCCAGGGCCAACTTCATAGGCATGCAGCTATGTACTCACACAGGCCCATGTTCAGAAGTGCCCCATGCTTGGTTTCGTACTCTGTGGTCACCATCTTAAACCCTTGCTAATTTCTGCATAAGGATTCTACATTTTCATTTTGCACTGAGCCTTGCAATCATGTAATTCAGCCAGTCTTGTTGTCACTTTCTCTTCTTTGTATTTATCATGAGGCAGGAAAAAAAGAAAAGGAAAGGTCAGTTGAAGCCAAAGTGACTAATAAATTTTGGCTGTGGGACCTCTGAGATTCTTCTATCTCCAGCCCCCTTTGCCGGCCTCAGCCATTCAGCACATTTTAAAATTATGCCATCTATCTCCTCAACTACCATCTGCTCTGATTTCAAATAAGATGTTGAATAATAGTAAAATAGATACCCATTGCCTTTTTTTCATGCTCATTGTAAAGATCCATTTTAGGGAATGGAGCCATAGGGGAGGAATATGCTATAGCAGGGGGTCCTTAGAAGGAAGTTGGGAAAAAGAAAAAGAAGTGAAGGTGATTCTGTGGGAAGAAATCAAAAGAGATCTTTGACACACCCAGAGATGTAAAAGCAAAAATAAGCTGACATCCCCCAGAAAAATGTTCCAGTTCCCCTCCTCCTGGCAGAATGAGCACAGTCCCATGATACAGAATCATGACAAGGGGACATTGGATTGCAAGGCCCACAAAGCATCTCAGAAGACAGTCAAGATTATAGCCTGAGTGAATAAGAAGTTTCCCTTTTGTCAACAAAGAAAGGAGATAGAAAAAAAACAGAACTGCCTTTGCTAAGTTGCTAAGACTTAGCATTTGCCATATGCAAGGGTGAGCCTAGGAGAGAGAAAGAAGGAGCTATTGATCCCTGGGAAGAGGATTCAGAGTATATGTTAATGAAGGGGTGGGCAAGTTTTCCCTTCTACCTTTCTATGTTATTTGGCTGGTCTAATAATTAAATTGATAAAAGGCAGATTAACAGAAGAAAAATAAACAAAAATGAGTACATGTGTCCATCAGAAAGATCAAGAAACACTGGCCAAAGCCATCACCTTAAATACCAAAAAGCTAAATACAAATAGCTGAAGAAAAAAAAAGAAGATGCTGGGGTAGGGAATGAGTTATAGGGGGCTACCAGGAGAAGCACAACAAGCAAGTATATGGTTGTTGTGCAGATTTAAATCCTGGTCTCATTGATAAGAGTTTCCAGGGATTAAGAGTCATTCCCTTCTTTCTCAATACAGTGAGGGAGACACCCTTACAAATGGAGATTTCCTTTATTCATGTTCATGTCTCTCACAAAAGGGTAACTTTTGTACTCAGTTTTTAGAGCTTCTCCTGTGTTTACAGTTTCTTAAATAAATAAATAAATAACCAGCCTAAAATAATACTTATGCCAATGAGACACATTTTGAAGTGGCAAATTCTGCTCCCTTATATTGCATTCATATAGAGGGTGATGAGGGGAGATGAAATTCACATCTGCTGAGGAGGATGAAGAAAGTTAGGAGGATAAATGCAGAAACAAGTAGACCCCAGTGTCTCAGTGCTAACAAAGGAACAGAACTCCAATATCTGCAGGTGATATGAATGAGCTCCATAATCTCAGGTGATCCAGGAACTCTCATGACTTCCATTTGCAAACTATGCTAAAGTCTGATATATGCTATATACTATTTTTTCCTAATTAAACTTCTTAATTAAACTTTATAGCAAGATGCTTATCTTTTATTTCAGATATCCCCAGGAGTGCTGGAAAAGGGAAATGTACCACTAGGTATTATTCCAAAAAAGTGATTACATGAAGGAATTCATGAAACAAACGTCCTGGTTCAGGTGTTATACATGTGATGAGTCATATTCAAAAAACCTTAATGCAAACAAAATAGTTTTATGCTCTGTGGATGGTATCAGCTCTAAAAAGAAAGTCATTTTCACATTAAAATGATAACTGTAGATGCTACAAAAATAGAAAAAGCAGCCAACTAGGAATATTGATTCTGGATATAATCCCACTCTGCTACAACCTAACTATTGGACATCGGCCAATCGTTACTTTTGTGATCTTGATCAATTGAAAAATGAAACATTTAGAGCAGGGGGATATCAAACCCAGCAACATTGACACCACTGGGAACCTAGAAATGCAAATTCTCAAGCTCTATCCAGAGATTTACTGAGTCAGAAACTCTAGGGCCTAGCAACCTGTGATTTCACAAGACTTCCAAGTGATTCTGATATGTGCTGAAAGCTGAAAAACACTAAATTAGATGAACTCCACCTTTCCTGACACCTCAAAAATGGTGCAGCACTGACATCATTATTATTACCATCAATAATATATGTCAAGAGCTTATTCTACCCCCACCTCACTTTAGGCACCTTATGTGTAATAATCTGTCTAATTATCACAACATTCCAGGAGGTAAATTATTTCCATTCGGCAAATGAGCTATGAAAGGTTCTGGCAGCTGTGGTGAAAATCATCACCAAGATTCTTCTCCTAGGAAGGACTATTCCTCTGGCTATTAACAACATCAAGGTTTTCCTCAGCTCAGAGGGCCCTTTGTCCAAGGACACATTCTTTCCGGGGAAGTCCACGTTAAGTAATGAATCACAAAATGGTTTAAAGACCTGACTCCACCATGGGACAGCTCTGACAAGTATATATGTTCCAGAATTCCCCTAGGGATTGGCTGAGCCTTTGTCAGTCCTGCATCACACTTCAATTTCCCTCTCCCCAGTAGTTCTGTTTGCCGTCACTTCCTGTCACATGTATCAATTCCTAAATATGCCGCACACCAAACTTCTCAGTGTCTGCTTTGGAAAAAAAATTTTACAACAGTAGTTAAATCCAAGCTAGAGGCCAGGAATTGGTGGAGCCTTGATTCAAATACAGAGAGATAGACTCTAAGCCTTAGCCTCTTAACTATTAGTTTGTCCCCCACTTGGGCTTGTAAATTAGTGGTTCAAGCATTTGAACATGAAATCTTAGAAATAATTTAATTTTGGGGATGCCTAGGTGGTTCAGTCAGTTAAGTGTCTGACTTTAGCTCAGGTCATGATCTCAGTTCGTGAGGTCCAAGCCCAGCGTCAGGCTCTGTGCTGACAGCTCCAAGCCTGGAGCCTGCTTCAATTCTGTGTCTCCTTCTCACTCTGGCCCTCCCCCATGCATGCTCTGTCTTTCTCTGTCTCTCAAAAATAAAGAAACATTAAAAAATAATAATTTAATTTTACAAATGAGGAAACTAAGGCTAGATTGGATGGTACCAGTTTGCCCCTAAGTGGTAGCAAGCAAGCACTGACTTGATCTGAGATGGTCTGACTCCCAGTGTTCTACTGTGTCCTGTTACCTCCCACCTTAAGAAAAATATTCATATATTATAATACCAGTGAGATAAGATCTCTAGATAAATTATAACTGTATTGGGGAACATCTGCTACAAAGCCTAGGAGACATAACAGCTGATAACACAGAAGCACAAGGGATCATAAGAAACAACTATCAAGAATTATACGCCCATAAAGTGGATAACCTAGAAGAAATGCATACATTGTTAGAAACATACAACCTAGCAAGATTAGTTCATGGAGAAACAGTAAACCTGAACTGACCGATAACAATTAGAGACTGAATTAGTGATCAAAAAACCTTCCAACAGAGAAAAGCCAGAGGGCTTCACTAGTGAACTCTACCAAAGATTTAAACGCAAATCCTTCTCAAACTCTTCCAAAAGATAGAAGAGGAGGAATCACTGCCAAACTCATTATTTGAAGACAGTATTACCCTGATACCAAAGCCAGATAAAGACGCCACAAAAAAAAAAAAAAAAAAAAAATGAAAAAGATGAAAAACTATGTGTTAATATCCCTGATAAATATAGATGTAAAAATCATCAAAAAACTATTAGCAAACCAATCCCAACAGCACATTTAAAGGATCATACACCATGGCCAAGTGGGGTTCATCTCAGGGATGCAGAGAAATCAATTAATGTTATTCACCACAGTAATACAATGAAGGATAAAAATCAGGGGCACCTGGGCAACTCAGTCAGTTGAGCATCTGACTTCAGTTCAGGTCATGATCTCACCGTTTGTGAGTTTGAGCCCCGTGTTGGGCTCTGTGCTGGCAGCTCAGAGCCTGGAGACTGATTCAATTCTGTGACTCCCTCCCTCTCTGCCCCTCCCCCACTCACATTCTGTCTCTGTCTGTCAAAAAAAAAAAAATAAACATTAAAAAAATCACATAATCATCTGAATTGATGCAGAAAAAGCATTTGACAAAATTCAACACCGTTTCATGATAAACATTTTTAAACTAGGTAGAGAAGGAATTTATATCAATATAAAAAAGGCCATATATGACACATCCACAGCTAACATCAAAAACTGAAATCTTTTTGTCTTAGTGAGTTCAGAATGCTAATAACAAATAGCATAGTGCCCTAAACAGTAGAAATGTATTCCTCACAGTTCTGGATACAGAAAGTCTAACATCAAGATGCCAACTGATTTGATTCCTAGTAAGGGCTTTCTTCCTGGTTTGTGGACAGCTGCCTTCTTGCTGTATGCTCACATAGTAAAGAGAAAGATCATCTCTCTCATGTCTCTTATTATAGGACACTAATCCCATACATGAGGGTTCTACCCTTATAACCAAATTCTCCTCAAAGGCCCTACTTCCAAATACCATCACATTGGAGATTAGGACTTCAACACATGTATTTTGGAAAACACAAACGTTCAGTCCATAGCACTTTTCCTCTAAGATCAGGAATAAGACAAGATGCCTATTCTAACCACTTCTATTCAACATAGTATTAGCAGAGCAATTAGGCAAGGAAAAGGAAGAAAAGGCATCTGAATCAGAAAGGGAAAAGTAAGATTATCTCTGCAGATGACATGACCTTACATGTAGATAACCCTAAAGATTCCACCAAAACAAAACAAAACAAAATGACAACAACAACAAAACCTCTTATAACTAATGAACAAATCCAGTTAGGTTTCAGTGTATAAAATCAACAACAACAACAAATATCTATTCACTAACAACAAATTATCCAGAAAGGAAATGAAGAAAACAATTCCATTTTCAATAGCATCAAAAAGAATGAAATACTTAGGAATAGACTTAACCAAAGAGATGAAAGATATGTCCACTGAAAACTACAAAACATTAATGAAATAAAGAAGACACATAAATGGAATGACACTATGTGTTTGTGTATTGAAAGACTTAATAATATTAAAAGGTCCATACTACCCAAAGACATCTACAAATTCAAATCTGTATCAAAGTTACAATGCATTTTTTACAAAAATAGAAAAAATAATCAAAAAATTCACATGGAAATACTACAAAAGACGCTAAATAGCAAAAGTAATCTTAAGCACGAACAAAGCTCGAAGCACCACCCTCCCTCATTTCCAAATACATTACAAAACTGTAGTAATCAAAAGAGTATGGCACTGGCATAAAAACAGATATGCACAGGGGTGCCTGGGTAGCTCAGTCAGTTAAGCATCCAACTCTTGGTTTCAGCTCAGGTCATGATCTCAGAGTTCATGAGAATGAGCCCTACATCTGGCTCTGCACTGTCAGTGTGGAGCCTGTCTGGGATTCTCTTTCTTTCTCCCTCTTTCTCTACCCCTCCCTCGCTCATACTCTATCAAAATAAATAGATACAACTTAAAAAAACAAACAAACAGATATACACCAATGGAATAAGGAGCCCAGAAATAAACCCACACATCTACAGTCAATTGAGATTCAAGTGTGCCAAGAATACATAATGGAAAAAGGATAGTCTCTTCAACAAATGGTGCTGGAAACACTGGATATCCATATCCAGAAGAATGAAATTAGACATTTATCTTATACCATACATAAAATCAACTAAAAATGGATTAAATATTTAAATGTAAGACATTATGCTATAAAACTACTAGAAGAAAACATAAGGGAAAACTTGTCAACAGTGGTCTGGGCAATGATTTTTTTGACACCAAAAGCACAACTACAAAAGCAAAAATCAAAAAGTAGGACTACATCAAACTGAAAAGCTTCTATACACAAAGGAAACCATCAACAAAAGGAAAAGACAACATACATAATGAAAGAACATATTTGTAAGTCACATATCTGATAAAGGGTTAATCTCTGAAATATACACAACTCCTATAACTCAATGGCAAAAAATCAAAATATCTGATTAATGGGATAGGGTGTGATCTGGGTTTTGGGATTTTTTTTCTTAAGCTCCCCAGGTGACTGTAATATTCAGTGAAGATTGAAAAGTACTGCTTCAGGGTAAACTCAATTCTCATAACACAACAAATCATTCCTTACAGGAGAAAGCACTTGTGTGTGGTAAATTTGGAAGAACATTTAAATATTTCATTATATGAGGTGAGTTACTTGATAGATTTAATATCACATAAGGGATTTGCCCCAATAGTGATGAGATACAAAAATAAAAGTGCATATCTCTTGTAAAGTAGTAGGTGGGAATCCAAATTTCACCCACTTCTCTCCTTTTTTCTCTCTCCAAATTTAGCCTTGTACGGATCACAACCACCAAAGCTATTGTTGGCCAATCCAAGAATAACACAAATATTCTAGGCTCATAGTAACAACAGAGAACTTTATAGAACTTTACACCTCACATAGGATTTCAAAGATATCATCACATTTAATATCAGACCTATTTCATTGTTTACGCTTCAGGCACATGCACAAAGTAAGTGACAAACTAAAATATTTGTGTGCCCATTACTCATTCAACAATTTTATCCAACAACTATTTACTGAATATCAGCTATGTACAAAGGACTAGAGGATATTTAATGGGAAGGGATAGAAACATGAATTAAATACTGATCCTTAAAGAAGTTTACATTTGCACAGAGAACATAAGACAAATGTGTAACTATGCCACATGATAGGGTATAAGAATAGAGAAAATGCAGTGAAAATTCAGGTTAGAGAAACTATACCTGGAAGGATAGATGATAAGTTCAGGCTTGGTGGAAGACAGGAGGAAACAAACCAGAAAGACAATTCGATAAGTATCAATGCTCCAAAACCCCTCAATCTGCCAATCATTGTAAAGGAGTAGGATTTGGGTGTCGAAAGGACAATAAAGAGTAGAAAGAATGGGACTGACCAGGAATTCCTGACATAGGGAATCAATGAGAAGCCCTATTTTAGAATAATGTGACACAGACTATGCAAGATAGAGACCCATTTTTTCTTGGCTAGGCTAGAGCAAAGAATGTTTAAAAGGGACTAAGAAAATAACAAAAGGGCACCTGGGTGGCACAGTCGGTTAAGTGTCAGACTCTTGATTCCAGCTCAGGCAATGATCTCAGGATCATGAGTTCCAGCCACGCTCAGCATGGAGCCTGCTTAAGCTTCTCTCTCTCATCCTCTCTCTCTGCCCCTCCCCTGCTTGCTTGTGCATTCTCTCTCTCTCTCTCTCTCTCTCTCTTTCTCTCTCTCTTTCTCTAAAAACAAAACAAAAAGATAGAAAAAACAAGATAACAAAAGAAAAGTTGTAAGATCAGATCATGAAGAACAAAAATACCTGGTTAAGGAGTCTTGGCATTAAACCATGTCCACATTTTCCAGCAAGGTGGTGACATGGCCAAGGTGGTGACATGGCCAAGAAGTTCATAATGGTAGCAACAAAAGAGTGGAGTGGAAGCCCCCAACAGAAGGTTGCCACAGATATAACAAAGGCCTAATGCATAATCAGTAATTTGCACAGTTCTTCTATCAAGAAACCAGACTGGCCAGTGCATAAGGGATTTGTTGAAAAATATGATTAGGCAGAAGAACAGGATCAGAGTATAGACAACCTGAGAAGACAAGCTTTCTAGACCCTTCCACCATCCAGTTCTAGACCTCTCTGGATCTTGAACCCCTTATTCATTAAAAGAAAGAAGTGAGGCAGCTGGGAAGTTGACCCAGTCTCCCACTTGCAAAGTTACAATTTAATATGATTGCCCAAGAGAAAGTCATAGTATTTTCTTGAGCAGGGAAATAATAAGATGAAAGGTACGGTTTAAAAAGGTGAGCCTGTCAGCAAATATCTATTGTAGGAATTACTATGTTGATAACACTCTCAGTACAATACCTTCTACGCTGATGTCATATTTTAGATTCTTCAGAAAGCCTTTGATATACACTGAACATGAAGCATATATCACTGCTGAAGACAAGCAGCATGTTTTTCTCTTAGAATGCATAATGATATAATTGCAAAATGGATTCAGATGAGTGTTTCAAAAGAGGCACTTAAGGTGGTGAAATATGTAACCATACTCAGGAACTGTTCGACAATCTTAGAGACACGGCTACTCTTCATTTATTCAGAGTGTTATTGAGCACTGCTATGTGCCAGGCATAGTGCTAGGTGAGGAAAACAGTGATAAATCAAATACATGTGAACTCTTCCTTCATAGAGCTTGTAATCAAGGAGAGACAAATAAACATGCATATTCAAACTGCCAGCAGTACTATGAAAAAAGAAAAGACTGCGAGGATGAGCAGTCTACGGACCTGGTTTAGACTGGAAAGTAGGAAAACCTGACAAGCCTTCTGTGAGTGAGAAATATTTTAAGCTGAGATTTGAAGGATGAGAAGTCAGCTAGGCCAAAATTAGGGAGGATACTTGGAGGGGAAATTGTCACATCTCCTTTTTCTTGGTGCAAGAGTATACTGAAGACCGGGTGGGAGTTTATAAGGCAAAAAGTAGCAGCAGATCATGGCTTCACAGGAAAGGTGACATATTGTCCAGTTGCCCCAATCCACTGAAATCACCAGCTATCCTGGCAGAAGGGACAATGGAAAGAATATGGTCCCTGATTCACCAACATCACCAACATACTTGGCTGCAGATATTCATAGTCCACCTGTCAGCTCACCAACTGGCCCTCAGAGACAAAGGGCAAAGAGAGACTGAAGAAAGAGGCAGACAGTTCCAAATTGGTAGGAGTCAGTTTTAATAAGCAAGGGAACTTACCCCTGAGCTTTGTTTTGAGCAGTCGCAAGATAAGTAGATCTCTGAATCTGCCTGCCAGAATCTTAAAGTTTATATAGAGGCCTTAACTCGCTTCAGTCGCACATCCAACTAGATGGTCTCAACAACACATTTCTCTCTCAAGGCTGTGTGTCCCTGGGGCAATTTCAGTTCCAGAAAGGCAATTAGAACTCATACTCCAAAACTGGGAGGGGATGGGGAGCCTCTGATTGCCCGGGTCCAGCTTGCAGGGCCACTGGCAGTCAAATCCTCTCAATGACCTCCTCTAACACTTCATCTCTTGAGACTGGCTCTTACAATCTTATATGACCCCCCCTTCCTCTTTCATGATGTATCCTGAGAGATCAGCAGGGGTTTCGCTAGCACGGAGGTGGCCTGTTTGATGGGTGTCTGGCTGCATTGGAGGCAGATGGCACAGCAACAGTATAGACATACGGGAGAGAAAACACAGATTAAGATAAAGGTTCCCAAAGTAAGTAACACTTTTTTACATCAAGAGCCCCATAATCTGAACCACTGATTTTATTAAGTTCCCTAGGTTGTGGGTCAAATCACTAAGGGCATTCATTTGTGTCTTTGTGTGATTTAATAAAGATGCCACATTAGCAGACTCATCAAGTATAAACATATAACATCCTGTTTGGATAATGGCACAGGTGCCTCCTCAGGAAGCAGGGATAATATCCAAGGCCATCCTATTTTGGAAGACAGATTTTCTCATTAGAAACATTTCACTGTTCAGTAAGGTTAGGCTTTGTTGGCTATCATTTAAGGCTTGCTAGGTGAATTTACTAAGAGCTTCTATATGTGCTATAATGTCCTCCAGGCCAATGGAAGGAACAGAGACGGAGGCCAAAGAGCTTACCAGTAGAAAATATAATGTACCCATCTGGCCTCAAAAAGAGGGTTGTTGGCAATTGCCACCATGGGGCAGACTCTCCCCTGTGATCAAGGAAAACCCAGGGTGCAGAGGCCCAAACACCCAGGTGGAAGCCACAAAGGTTTGTGCCTCACAACCATTAGTCCCACCTGAGCTTCCCCGATAAATACCTGGGAGGTATAACCAGTTCGTGCCAAAACAATCACTGTCCTTTGGTGGGACTGAATGACTACACAGTTCCAGTGATGTTCATCCCATGTTCCTGGTACAATTAGGTTAGTTCTGTTTGGAACAATTTTCCTGTTCCCAGTGTAGGGGTGCCTGGGTGTTCAAATGTCCATAACCTGGGGTGACACACATAAACCCATCCCAAACCTAAGAATAGCCACCCATGACTCTAATAGTGGTATTCTGGGGACCCTTCAGGTCAGTTTGGTGGGCTCCCTGCACAGTTTTATTGATAGAAAAAGAATACCCATGTCCAGTGTAATTAATAGTGTGTGCCATAGGCCAGGTTTCTGGATCAGTATTGGTAATATCAGATGAATTACGAGTACTAGTCTTAGCTTGTTTTTCTTTAATGTACTGTTTTCAGGCTTTTTAATCCCTTCCCTGGATGATGATAGCCATTACGGCAATCCTGACAAGCTAGAGAGGGGCAACCACCCACATACCTAACAGTTGAATTGATCTCTTTGTTGGGCATACAAGTGGGCTTATTGTGGAAAGGGTATTTCTATCAGGTGCCCAAGACACCATAGAAGCAGAAATCTAAGGTTGAAAAGACAGGTGTTTAATAGGAACTTGTATGGGAAGGCCTTTCCCTTCTATAAGAATTACACCTGCAGCCTGATCCTTAGCTGTTAATGTGGCTGCAGCTGTAGGAACTTGATCTGATTGTGCATGCCATCCATGTTGGCCAGGGGAAGCCCTGCTGTTAGAAGTGAGGAGATAAACTGGGGGCAGGTTATGCCAGACCAGGATCCCTGCCTTCTCCCCTTTTTCAATGGTATGTGTTCCATTCCAGGTATAGTGTGTTTCAACAGGTCCAGCTTGTAGCAGGACAATGGGATCACAGTGGAGGCTGAGTGGTTCCTCCTCACCCAGGGGCATGAAGTGACATCCTAATAGGATGTCATATTGCAAATTTCAGTAAATAATTCCTTTCTCCAGCATGATGGGGCTTGGTGTTCTCTACAGCACAGCACAGCATGTTGATCAAAAGTGAGAGCTGGAGCAATGGTTATTGCCCACGATTTCCATATCTTTAAAGGTATTGGATGTTCCACCAGGGGTCCCCAGTCTGGCATATGAGTCAACAGGCCTGATTTACTTAAATGGATTTTAAATATATTAAAGCCTGAGACAGTACTTTAGTCCACTCCGCCAAGGTGGTTTGACTTATTATTTAATCTGTTGCTTTCGTACTCCACTTTTCCTTTCCATTAACCTTGCTGCTGTGGGTTATAGGGGAGATAGAACCTTCATTCAAGGTCATGTTCTGCTGCCCAGTCTTGCATATTATGACCTTTGAAATGTGACTCCCAGTTGTTGTCTATTTGATGAGAGTATCCATACATCTAGTACTCAGCTTCTTTAATCCCCTAATGATGGCAGCCTGGTTTGCACAGTGACAGAGAAAAGCTTGAGTTAAGCCAGATACAGTGTCCACACAAACCAAAGTTTATTTAGAATCCTTACTCAGAAGTAAGGGGTCAATATAATCAATTTGCCAATTCTTCGTCAGTTGGGAACTTCAGTAGATGGCCCAGATTCCTTTGGCAGTTGCTTTGGGTGCTGTTTAGAACATGCAGGGCATGCTGTTACTGCATTAACAAAATCACTGTATTTCAAGAGCAATCCAGCATCCCTGGCAGCATGCCATCCCACTTGGGTGCTATGGTTGTTGCTCTTTTTTTTATGCATCCAATTTGCTGTATCTAATGAAGGGTCATTTGCTAGGCCTTTTAACTCAAGCTAGGGAATCAGCTTTCTGATTACCAGGGGGTGTCAGTGCCTCAGGATGTAGAAGAAAGGGAGGACTGCCTCAGGCTCTTGCAAGCAAACCCAAATGTCTTTCCATACCTCATGATCCCACAAGGGCTTATTCATGATCATCTACTCCTCAGCTTCCCATTGTCCAAGCCATAGGGTTAATCCCTTTAGAACAGCCCAACTGTCATCGCAAAGAGTTAATGGCCAGGGCTCATGAGTGATTACCAGCCAAACTGCACTGAGTTCAGCCCACTGGCTGCTGCGGTTTCTGTTTCAATCCAGATGGCATCAGTGTTGGGCTGAATAAGCAATTATAATCCATGTGGCCAACTGCTTGATTAGATCTGTATACTAGGTATCAATGGGAATTTCCTCGTTTCTTCTCTATAGGCCACAAGGGCCACCATAGGAATAGGGGTGGGGGGTATTTACAGGGTCTACATGCTCTACAGAGCCTAGTAGCACCTGCATTTCTAGAGACAGTGGGCTGGTGGACAGGGTTCCTTTGCTGCAAATAAGCATGCTACTTAGTGGGAGTTTGAGCCATGAGAGAGGTGGGTGGATGGAACATATTCTCAATTTACCCTTTCGTAGGAAGGGAAGTTCTTACCATAATATGCTGTTCTTTATGAAAGGCTCTGCATGAGGAGTGTTATGTATACTGCTGGGAGCTGTTACTTCATGAAGGTATATCAGGTTTCTATCCCCTTCCAGAATACCTAGGGGTATTCTCTCCTTTTGTTTGTTTATGCCACAGTGTCCAACTCATACCTTCTGAAGTCACAGATCCATCTAACTCAAATGACAGCCCTGCTTGGAAGATGCTCAGAGTTTTAATCTGCTTCATTAGTATTTTTACCTTCTCAAAGGCAGCTTGCTGTTCTAATCCTCAGTCCCATACGTGCTATTTCTTTACGAGGCAGCACATGGGACAGAGGCACTATGTCAGACTGGGAATAAAAATCCTCCAAAACCCCAAATTCTCTACAAAGGCTTGCATCTCTTTCTTGTTCTTAAGGGTTGAATAGACTTACATTTTATCAAGAACAGCTTTTGGGACAATGCACATCTTACCTGACTAAATGACTCCCAAAAACTTTACAGTTGCCCCTGGGTCCTGAATTTTCTGTGGATTTCCTGTTTATCCTCTCCCTCAAAGACGTTCCAGCAAAGTTTGCAGAATGTCCTACAGGAGAGGGGAGTCTTCACGTGTTAACACTATGTCATCAATGTCATGGGACCATTTTATTGATGTGGGAAAGAACAGGAACAGATCTCAGTTACCATCCCATGACACATTGTAGAGCCAGGCAGATGACCTTAATGGAGCACATGAAAGGTCCATTGTTATCTCTCTTACATTAAAGCAAATTAATCTTGTAAGTCAGTGGTCATGGGTATACTGAAAAAAAAAATTGCTAAGTCTAGTACAGCATAACACATTCCTAGGACCATGCCCAAGGTATCTAAGATGATGACAATGTTGGGCACAGCCACGGGGGTGGGGAGCACCACCTTGTTCAGTTCTCTGTAATCCATGGCCATCTGCCATGAGCCATCTGGCTTTTTTACTGGCCATACCGAACCATACCAGTAAGCCTCACAGATTCCCAGTTGGCATTTCCCCCTAGCATTGGTTTGATTACTCTAACCAGGAGAAAGTCACCAATAGAATTGGCAGAATTTGACCTGGTAGAATATCATTGCCTAATATCTTCTCTGGTATTAAAGACAGAAAAACTTCATATTCTTGTAGGTGAGAACACCGACTACACAGCATCAAAGAAACCTTCCTAATCATAATTATTTGCCCTCGATGACCATCAATGGCACTGAGGGGGCCAGAAAACTTCTGAAAGGGTTACTATGTATTAGAGCACATTTGGCTTCAGTGTTAACTGGAGCTGTCACCTTTTGTTTATTTCTGGGGGACCAGTGAATAGTGAGCTCAACAGGAGACCTCTAATTGCCTCTAACTGCCCTTCCCTGGAGTCAGTCTTGGCCTGCACGTTATACGTAGGGCATGGGAGGCACCTACCCAGGATAGGAATGAATCCCTGAAGCCTCTGCTGAAGCAGGCCAAGTATCAGAGATAGTAGGAACAGGTAGAACATTTCTGAGCTATTGTTCAACCCAAAACAGTACTGGGTTGCCAGTCTACTTGTTCAGGTAGGGTCTTTGCAGTAAGGGTCTGTGCAGAAACCACATTTGCTTCCAGGTATTTTCACTAGACCCTTTACAGCCTATTGGAATAGCATTTGGCTTTTTTTTTTTTTTTTTTTTTTTTTAAGTTCTCTCTCTGTCTCAGGTGTTTCCTCATAGCCCATACCCATTCCCAGGACGTGCCAGTCAGACCCAGATTAGCAATGGATTGCCTAATACCATAAATGTCTTGTCGCATGACTGGTTTCATCATGTGTATTAGCAACCCATACCAGGTACTGGAAGTGGACTGGAGAATCTTAGTTCTCATTCCTGCCATGAATATGGCCCAATCAGGGCCTTCAAAGACAGGGGCATAGACAGTTTGTGTCAACTCCCTAGGAATTTATTGTACCTACTCTATAGATTTCCAGGGTCCCACATGTCCAGTGTGATTCCCTATATTCTGCCAAGCCTCCCTGAAAGCTAGAATAATCCAATCTAAAAGGGAAGGAGTACTCTGAACCCCCCAAGTGCCCTGCAGGTGCTACAGGAGGGCAGGGTGTGTGGGGATGCTTATTTTCTCTGCCTCCTGCCCAAAGGAATGCAATCGTGCGCACACACACACCCTGTATCCCATAGCCACACTAGCCATGCATGGATATTTTCCCTGGCCTTTTGTTGGAACGTGGCAGCTTTATCAATAGGCTCATTGGGAGTATAGTCTCTCATCATCAACATTTCCTGATTTGGGAGCTGCCCCATTGGCTGGGGTTGTAGTCACTATGATTTTTGCTTTGCTTTGTATTAGGGGTCAGAAGGCATGGGGCACCCCATCCGTTTCATTATCACCGTAATACCCTACCCTTCATTTTCCTCACTTTCCCAGAGATTCCACTTTTTACTGTCCCAATCAGGTTTTGTCACAAGCACTTAGGTCCTAATCGTCGGCAGTCTGCACCCTCCCAGTTTTGCAAAACGGCACACTAACATCTCCCGTTCATCATCCTGCTCTCCCACCCCGTCTGCCGGCTCTCAAGCTAGCAGACTACTGGATGCTGACACATCCTTCTCTAATAACCTCGGCTCTTCGTCCAACTCTCTAACCCTAGCTTCAGCCTCCAGGTGGGCATCGGCAGCCGCCAAAGGGCTGACAGGAGACACCAGCCCGCTTTTGCAGCCACTGGTTTCCCATCTCCCACAGCTCGCTGGGCGCCGTTTCTCCAAGAAGCGGGCGAGATCAGCTGGCATTTTCCGGGCGTCCCATATTCACAAGGAGGTCCACAAGCATGTAACATACACCTCACCCCTCCCGCACCCAGAGGCAGGATTTCCCTCACAGAGGCCTCTTTCCCCAGGCCCAGTTCATCAATCTCCTGGCAGGCTTGCGAATTGTTGGGGTGCAAACCGGCCCCCGTACACAGCGGGCAAGGAGAGACTGAAGAAAGGCAGACCACTCCAGATTGGGAGAGGTCAGGTTTAATAAGCAAGAGAACTTACTTACAAGGCTTGTCTCCGGCAGCTACAAGTTGAATAAATCTCCGGGTCCAGCTGCCAGAATCTTAAAGGTTTATATGGAAGCCTTAACTGGGTTCTGCCACATACAAGTCCAAATGGTCCGAACAACACGTTACTGTCTCAAGGCTGTCTCCTTGGGACAGCTTCTAGTGCTGAGAAGTAAGAGAAACACACATTCCAAGGACACGAGGAGGGGGTGGGGCACCTCCAATTGCCCTGGGTTAAGGCCTCAGGTCAACCGGGGTCACGTTCTTTCCATAACCTCGATAACCTCTGCTAACTCCACCCCCATCTGTTTCTTGATCTGATGGTCCCTGTGTTAACTCTTTTCTTACCCCTTCCCTCCAATATGAACAGGGAGGGTACCTGGACCTCCCTGTGTTGTTTTTATTCATTTCTTTTCTTAAACACCGTTTTGAAAATGACTAAAAGGTAAAAAAAATGCTGAAAGTGATAACTACCCGAAATATTTGTAGACCGCTATTTAAATGTTATACAACGTAGATATTGGAAGTCTCCCTGTGGCACCACCCTATCCCTGACACGCAATCCTATTTGCACAAAAAAAAAAAATCTATCATCAGACCAGTGTCTTCTCATAAGGGCTTTGGAATGAAGAAACTTTCAACAGATTCTGAACTGATAAAAGAAGAGCTACTTAGACAGACAGCAAGATTACTGGCAAGCAGCGAGGGAGATCGGCGGCCAGACACCTGGGACAGATCAATTTCTTCTGGGATAAATCATCCATGGGATATATTGTAAGGGCCAACGGCAGACTGCCCCAAAATGTGCCACTTTGGTGTATCGATTATTTTAAATAAAAGCTACTTAAGAAACAGCCTATATAAGGACACTCAGACCCTCTTCTGTCCTCCTGAGAGCAGGAAATAAATTTCTCATGTGAAAGGCACTCCCTGTACCAGGAGGTAGAGAGACGTTCTTATCACCACAGATGGGAAGTTTAGAGCCAGGAAGCTGTATAAACAACACTTCTACTTTTTACTAATTTACTACTACAGCCCACATTCTGTTTAGAATTCCCTACTAATTGAAGCTCCCAAAATTAGTTTTCTTTGTCCTGTCAATTCCTCACAGATTTAGTGTCTCTTTGACTAACAAGTGTAAAAAACCACCTGCCTGGGTCATTTCTCTGGGCCTCAATTTCATTATTGGCCTACACGTGCATGTAATAAAACTTCGGGGTTTTTTTTCCTCCTGTGAATCTGTGTCATGTAAATTTAATATTTAGTCCAGCTGGAAGACCTTGAAGGACTTTTCCATCCCCTCAATATTTACACACCAAGTTATATTCAGGATAGTAGGGTTCAAGCTTTAAAGTGCAACAGTGCAATTGTATTGTGGAAGAGAAAGAGAAATCAGGAATATCTTAGTGTAATAAATGGCTGAGTATAAAGCCTTTGCTTCATAAATAAGTTAACATAGCTTTAAGAGTTAAGTACAATGGATGAAGGAGATAAAAGCACCAGAAATAGATCCTATATCCAAATACTTAATAAGAATTCTTTAACTGAAAGATGAAAGAAAGAAAAATTTAATTGGCAATATCAGTATGTGAAAGGACAATATGCAGAAGGTAGTGGGCACGTGTTGTCTATTATCACAGAGGAAAAATGAAGCGGAAGAATAGGCTTAAATGTCATTAGGAAAAAATTAGGTTAAGAACTCAAACAAAGTGAGTAGTTTATTGTCAGATTAATTTTAATGCAAATAAGACTATAAGTGAACACTGTTTCAAATAGGCGTACTCTTTCAAATATTTCTTCAAAATACTCTCCTCTTAAATTCTCACTGCCCAAAATAAAACTAAACTTTACTGCAACTTCCCCCATCCCACATCCTCACTTACTATAGTAACCAAGCAAAACCACTTTAATTGTTCATTTCTTCAGGAAGATGAAACTCTTAAATGGTGTTTGTGATGTTTGTCATGTTGCTCTGAGAATAACAGGTCTTTGAGTAGAAAGCTTACATTACAAAGAGCACGAGCGTTGAGCTGAAAGTCTGCAGCATTTCTGTTCATCGCTACAATAAGACAGAAGGAAATAATCTGCAGTTGCAGGGAGCGACCACCAGAGGGACAATGTAAGCCAGAAAGAAGGAACAGAGCCCGCGAAAACCCCTTCGTTAATAAAGCAGCAATTGGACCGGGAAACGATGCTTACCTTACTTATGTATTTTTAAGATTTATCTGTGTTATTTATAAATCAATATTTAATACATATAAATAAGGTGTTGAGTACAAAAGGAAACACCTATGTACCTCATCTAGGTGAAGAAACAAGACATAACTAATACAGTATGGCTCAAACCCCTTGAGTATTCTTTCTTTATCACGTTAGCCTCCTCCCACCCCAGAGATAAAATGCCAAATTTGATATTTCTCATTTCATGTCTTCTTTCTTTCTTTCTTTCTTTCTTTCTTTCTTTCTTTTGTTAAGGGATTCTTTTATTTTTTTTATTGGGGGGGTGGGGCAGAGAGAGAATCAGCAGGGAGCCTATGCAGGGCTCCATCTCAGAACCATGACATCCTGACCTGAGCCCAAATCAAGAGTAGGTCACTTAACCGACTGAGCCCCTTTTTTTCATACTTTTTCACGTCTTTTTTTCATACTTTTAATGTAAACATATGAATCTCTGAAGTTTTGTATGTTTTCAAACTTCACATGATTTCATACTGAATATATATTCTTCTGTATCCTGTTTGTGAGATTTATTCATATTGTTAGATATAGTGTTAATCAATTCCTTTTTATTTTTTTTTAATATTTATTTATTTTTTAAGAGACAGAGTACGAGTAGGGAACAGGGAGAGAGAGAGAGAGGGAGATACAGAATCCGAAGCAGGCTCCAGGCTCTGAGCTGTCAGCACATAGCCTGATGCAGGGCTCGAACCCACCAGCCATGAGATCATGACCTGAGTCTAAGTCAGATGCTTAACCCACTGAACAATCCAAGTGCCCCAATCAATTCCTTTTTAATGTATTTATAGTATTTCTTTGTATTGGTATACTGTAATTTCTGTATCCATTATCTGTATGCAGAATAAAGGACTCCTAAATTTAATAAGAAAACAATAACTTGAAAGATGGGCAAAAAGCATGTTTAGAAGTATATTTAGGATATTACCATTTCATTCCTAGAGTACATAATGCCACAAAGAAGATCCCAAATACATCTCATTGTATACATGTAAGGGATCCTCTAGGGTATATATACTTATGAGTGATTATACTAATACAAGTTCTCACAGAAGCACAGAAGAGTTCCTGTTCCACATCCTCACAGACACTTAACATTCTCAGACATTTTTAAATTTTGCTAATCTGATGCATTCTAAACAGTTTCTCATCTTGATTTTAATTCTCATTCTCATCGTTACTAGTAAAGTTAAGATCCATGCCATATGTTGTCAGCTATTCATGATTGTTTTTCTGTTTATTACCTCTTCTTATTTCCTGTCCATTTTTTCTATTGGGCACTTTATCTTTTTCTTATTGAATTTAGGAGTCCTATATTAATTCTTTACTAGCTCTTTGCTATATGTATTATAAATAATTTATCCCAGTCTATGGCTTGACTTTTTTTTAATAATGATTTTTGATGAATAAAATTTTGATTTTGTTTTAATGTATTCTATTTATCAATCTTCTCTTTATGGTTTGTTCTTTTTATTATATTGTTTTTTAAAATTATTTCACATCCTGAGGACATAGTGTCCTTCCTTTTGTTTTTTCATTTTTAAAGTTTATTTTTCATATTTATTTTAACCTACATGACATTTATAGTTGTGTACAGCATGAGATAGAGATCTCATTGTTTTCCATATAAACAATCACCCTCAGACCATTCTTGAATAATCCATAAATAGGCAAACCAACTGTATCATATATCAGGGTTTTATATATTATACAGGTATGTTTATCGACTCTCTGTTCTGTTACTCTGTGTAAATGCTTACCCCAATACCACAATGCCCCATATACTACAGATTTATACCAAGTTGTCATATTTTGTGACTTCAGCTTTGTTTTATCTATTTTCAGCTGTGAGCTTCTGTATAAATTTTATAAGTGGCTCCTCAGATGCCGTGAAAACTTTAAATTTTTATTGGCATGGCATTTGATTTGTGTATTGATTTGGAAAGACTTGATATCCTAATAATATTGAATCTTTGTATCCATGAATATGATATATTTTCTACTATTTAGGACTTCTTTATAATAGTCTAATAAACGTTTATAATTTTCCCCATGCATTTTTAAATGTTATATGTATTTCTAGGTCCCTTATTTTCCTTCTTGCATATTATAACATTTTAAAATCACATTTTCTGATTTTGTTGCTGGTTTATTTTAAGTTTTATTTATTTTGAGATAGGGGAAGAGCAGTAGTGGGAAAGGGGCACAGGGAGAGGGAGAGAGAAAGAATCCCAAGTAGGCTCCACACTGTCAGCACAGAACCTGATGCTGGACTCAAACCTAGGAACCATGAGATCATTACCTGAGCCAAAGTCTATGCTTAACCAATTTAGCCACCAGGAACCCCAATTTTGTTGTTAGTTTATAGGAATTTCATTTTTTTACAACTTTATCATGGTATCATTTTCATATAATAAACTGCACAAACTTAAGATGTGTAATCTAATGTGTTTTGACAATAACAATCAAGATGAGAACAATTGCATCAGCCCCTGAAGTTTTCTTGTGTCTCTTTGCAATCCATATCACCGTCCAGTCATGACATCAGGCAACCACTGATCTGGTTTCTGTTCCTACAGGCTACTTTTCTTTTGTAGAGTTTTCTGTAAATTTATTCATACACACTATAAATAAATACAGTGTGTATCCCTTTACAAGAGTTTCTTTCACTCAGCATAATAACCTTGAGATTTATCCATAATTTTGTATAACAATAATTCATTCCTTTTCTTTTTTACCTTCTTTCTTTTCTTTAATCTCCATTATATAGATAAAACACATTTTGTTTATGCATTTACTTGCTAGTGGACATTTGGGCTGTCTAAAGTTTATGGCTCTCACAAATAAATCTACTATCAGCATTCATGTACAAGACCGTGTGGATATAAATTTTCGTTTTCTTGGGTAAATCCTAGAAATGTAATGGCAAGATTACATGCTAAGAATATAATTTCCTGTTTAAGAACTACCAAAAGTTTTTCCAAAGTGATTATACCATTTTACATTCTACCCACAGTATCTGAGAGCTCCAGTTTTTCCATATCCTGATGATCACTTGGTATAGTCAGATAATTTAATTCTAGCCATTTTAACCCTAGCCATGATGTGGAGCAAAATTTCATGGACTTACTAGCCAGCCATTCATGTCTTTTCTTTTTTTTTTCCCCCACAATATGTTTATTCAGGCCTTTTGAATACGTTTTATGAGTTGTCTCTTCTTGAGTTTAGGAGTTTTTTATACATGCCATCTGACATAAGTGTTATGAATGTTTTCTTCCAGTCTGTGGCTTGCCTTTAGTTTTCTTGTCTTTCAAAAAATCGAAAGTTTATCATTTTGACAAAGTCCAATTTGCCCATTTTTTTTCCCTTAGATTTTGTGCTTTTCTGTATCCTTTTTTGTATCCTAAGCAATCCCAGGTCACAGACTTCTGTTTTATCCTAGAACTTTTACATTTTTAGCTTTAACATTTAGGTTTGTGATCTTTTCCAAGTTAACTTTTCATATGGTATGAAGTAGGGATCAAGGTACATTTTTTTCTTATGAATTCAGTACCATTTGGGAGGAAGAATTTCCTTTTCCATTGAATGGTCCTGGCAAATATGATACATGAAAACTGTCTATGTACGTATGGACCTACTTCTACTCTCTAATCTATTCCATTGACCTCTGTCTCTATTATTTTTACCAGTACCAAACTGGCTTGATTCCTGTAGCTACTAGAGTAGTTTAGGCCTTCCTAACTCATTCTTCAGTGTTAAAATTACTTTGGCTATTCTAGGCCAAATGGATTTATGTATATTATATGACTTTTATTTTTTAGAGGCATATTTTTTTAAATTTTAATTCCAATAAATAAATAAACTTTAATTCCAGTATAGTTAACAAACAGTGCTATATTAGTTTCAGATGTACAACATAGTGATTCAACAATTCTATACATGAGCCAGTGCTCACTTTATGTATATATTTAGAAAACTGACTTTTTCAATTTCTACAAAGGAGATTCTAAGAATTTTGACTGGGATTGCACTGAATCTATAAATTAATTTGGGGAAATGAGCATCTCAAACATATTGAGTCTTCCAATAAACATAATGATAGGAAGACTTCTAAAATAGTTCCTAGGAAACTCCCTCCACCATATCCTGTGTAGTCAATCCCCTTCCCTTCAGTGTGGATAGGACTATGAATATGACAGATTTCACTGCTATACTCTTACATTATCTTAAAAACAGATTTTGGAGATATAATTAAAGACCCAAAGCAGTTGATTTTGGGTTAATCAAAAGGGAGAATATGGGTTGGTCTGACTTAATCAGATGGAAAAACTTAAAAGAGAGAATCAAAGCATGAATGAAATTTCACCTGTGGGCCTTGGAGGAGCAAACTTCCGTGTTGCAGGGAACAAACAATACATGGCCTCTAGGACCTGAGAATAGCTGCTGTTGACAGCCATCAAGAAAGCAGGAATGTTGGGATGCCTGGGTGGCTCAGTTGGTTAAGTGACTGACTTTGGCTCAGGTCATGATCACAGGGTTTGTGAGTTTGAGCCCCGCCACAGGCTCTCTGCTGTCAGTGCAGAGCCTGCTTCAGATCCTCTGTCCTCCTTTCTCTCTGCCCCTCCCCTGCACTCTCTGACTCTCTCTCAAAAATAAATAAACACTAAAAAAAGAAAGAAAGAAAGTAGGAACCTCAATCCTACAACTACAAGGAACTAAATTCTGCCAACAACCTATAAGCTTGGAAGAGGATCCAGAGTTCCAGATGAGAACCACCACCTTGATTTCAGTCTGGTGAGACCCTAAACAGGAATTCTAATTCATAGGCAGACTCCTGACCCATGGAAACTATGTGAAAATAAATTTGCAATGTTTTAAGAATGTAAATCTTACACACGTTGTGTTAGCTTTACCTCTAAGTATTTTATGGTTTTTTATTCTATTGTAAATGGTACCTTTTCAAAAATTCACATTTTCAATACTTACTTTGCTAGCATATAAAAGTGCAAGTGATTTTTGTATATTGATCTTATGTCCTCCCGGGGAGCCTCTATCCCAGCCAGGCCTGCCAACACACAGGTGTCAGTGGTTTAGACCACCTGTACCACTCCCTTGACTGCTCCATTTTTGCGGATGGTTCATTTAGTCAGAAAATGTTTCTCCAGACCCTCCTATGAGAAAAAAAATTCTCTTACTCAAAAAGTTCAATCTAGGTAGAAAAAAAACTATAGTTTCCATGCCACTGCATCCTCTAGGGGGGATGATCTTTGTTTTTCATAACCAAGAATATTATTGTTACAAAACATGTTGGTTTATTCTAATAGGAGAGTCCTACTTTCTGTCTGAACTGGTTTGGAGTCTAAGTTTAATGTATCCCAGAAGCTGGGCTTAGAAAAAGACAAGGGTGGGTTTCAGCTCTTATTGAGCATTTGCTTTGACTTCATAAAGGTGACCAGGGTCACGGAGGGAGACTGACAGTGACATTGCATACCCACCCTCATGCCAAGTTCTGTCTTTTATACCCGTTCAGGGGACATATTTCTAAAATATTTCCTTGTGTATATAACACTGTCACTATAAAAAATTAAAATAACTATTCAAATATCCGCGGGCTTGTCATACTGAGAAAAACAACAAAGTCTTCACCCTATAACTTGGGTGTACCATTCTTTCTTCTGCTTCCCTCACTAACTTGAACTCTACGTAGCTTGTAGGGGAGAAAAGGATGGTTACACAAGGATAGTCCTCACTCAGTCACCCCAAAATGCAAGAGACAAGTAGCTTCACATATCAAAATGTGAAAACAAAGTTTGGGGATGGTTAGGTTGTGGATTCTGATGTCTCTGGATCTCTTGGTGGGTAATTACTGCCACCTGCCCCTAAAAGGCTCTTAACTTTCCCAATGAAGGCTGAGAACATGAGCACTGCTCTCCAACCCTTACTTGCCTTCCATGGAAATGTACTGATGTCTACCATCTCCTCCTTCCACTACCCTTGTTCATAATCTAGAACAATAGGGGGCAGAACTTTTAGCTCCATGATGGAGGTGGGGGAGCTGTCAGGGAGGATGTTGCCCTGCTGGTTCACCTCCACTGCCTCAGTTAAAAGCATCTCATGTTCAGGGAGCCTGGGTGGCTCAATCGGTTAAGTGTCCAACGTTGGCTCAGGTCACGATATCACATTCTGTGAGTTCAAGCCCCACATCGGGCTCTATGCTGACAGCTCAGAACCTGGAGCCTGCTTCAGTTCCTGTCTCCATCTCTCTGCCCCTCCCCAGCTTGTATTCTCTCTCTCTCTCTCTCTCTCTCTCTCTCTCTTTCTCTCTCTCTCTCTCTCCACCCCCCTCTCAAAACTAAATAAACATTAAAATAACTTTTTAAAAAAAGTATCTCATGTTCAATAGTCTTTCTCACAGGTTACTTAAATGCTCTTTTAGTCTCAATAAGAGAGATGGTACAAACAGCTGTGAGTGGTGCACGTGTGTAAACATCTATAATTTTGGCTTCCTTAAATTTTTTTTAACGTTTACTTATTTTTGAGACAGAGAGAGACAGAGCATGAACGGGGGAGGGCCAGAGAGAGAGGGAGACACAGAATCTGAGCTGTCAGCACAGAGCCCGACGCGGGGCTGGAACTCACAGAGCACGAGATCATGACCTGAGCTGAAGTCGGACGCTTAACCGACTGAGCCACCCAGCTGCCCCTATAATTTTGGCTTTCTGATTGTTCAACTCATTAATTGCTGAAGTGAGAACTGAATTCAAAGACAGACATTAAAATTGATCTCTGGCCTGGCTGTGGAGCCCCTTGCTTTTGAATGAACCATGTAGGGTTGGCAATGAGCTTCCCAGAGATAGCCATAATGGACCGAACATCAGAGGCTCTTTTCTAAGTATTTTTTAGCAGTATATAGGAAAGTGAGCTACCATCATTCTGGTAAACAGTGGCTAAGAGCCAGATTCAATTTAATTTGGAAAAATTAATACAATTTTACTTATACCTCAGTGTTGTATAATTTATGAATTTACATTTATCAACTCATTTAATCATCATCACTCTCTGAAGCTGGTATCGTTTATATCTTTAACAAAAAGACAAAGTGAGGCACTGACAGGTTAATACATATGTATTGGGTTAGCCCAGAAGATGGACCCAATGATAGAGAACCTCCTTCTATAGTGAAAAATCGTGGAGCTGAAATGTCTGGGAGCAGGGTTAGCTTCAGGCAGCAGTGTTAATGCAGGGTCTCAGTGGATGTCATCAGAATTTATTTTATTGCCATATTTTGGCTCTCTCTCTCTTCTGTGCTAGCTTCATTTTTAGGCTTAAGTGGTGGCTAGATCACTGCTAGCAAGAGCTACATCCTCCCACATTCAAGTCTAGAAAATGTGGTGCCTTTATCACACCAATCCCTTCAAGGTGGATCATGTGCCTCTCCCTAAAATAGTCACCGAGGCCAGTTGAGTGAAATTCTCTCTTTGGGCAAGCCTGAACAGAGGTGTGGGGGAAGACAATTACACCTGTGCAAGGCCTGACACTAAAAAATGGGGGTAGTTTCTCTAGAGGGCAATCGAGTTAGAGTTTACAGATGATGAGTGACAAAACAAAACAAAAACAAAATAGATGTCTATTACAGCCCTCTCTCATGATCCAATTCCTGACTTTGGGCCCACAGCCACATGACTGCCTCTTTAAACTCTGAAGCTTGTCGTCAAGTCTGAATGAAGGTATCTATTGAGACCCTGGGAGGTGGGAGGAAAAGGCAGCATGGGGTACAGGGCAGGGATCTCAAAGAGGGGGAAGCTATCTGGGAAATCTAGATATCCCTGTGATGGACCACCCAATAAGCCCACACTTCAATTCCCAGACCTAGAATTTCAATCTCGGAGTTCTTTTCTTCTATTCCAATAGAGCTATGGCCACAACCTAGGCCTTCCTGCCTGCAATACTTCTGCCTAATGAAACAATGCAGTCTATACCTCACCCTCTGAACTCAACCTCCAGTCCTTCTAGCTTATGTCTGCATGCCAGACTTCAACCTTGTCAGTACCTGCTGTAGATCCTTCCACTTCCTCCATCAGCAACCTCTTGTCTTCAGTTCTTCCCTCTTCACCATAAATTTTATGATCCATCACTTCACCAGCATCCACCCCCACTTAAACAGCCCTCCTCCCCCACCCATTTTTCTATCTTTCCTGCCTTGCAAAATCCGAACTCTCTGCCTTTTCCACACTACCCTCTAATAAGATCATTCACATAAGTATATTGGTACCACTGTAAATTCATGGTCTACAGCCAGTGGTCAACTACAATGCCTCCTGAAACTTATTCATCCCATTCATTTATTAAAGCCATGGGTTTTTACGGAGTGCCTGTGTGGCACTTGCTTACAGCAACACTGTGGAGATCACATCATTGTGTCCTCAGCCAACACCGGCACATCCCTCTTAAAACTATTTCAAGCCTCCATTTTCTTCAAACTTCTGTTCCCCACCACCTCAGCAGGTGTGCTAGGACCCTATCTCCAAGGGAAACTAGCAGTCCTTAAGAGAAATACTCTTTTTTCCCTTATTTATTTTTTTAACAATTTTTTAAATCTTTGCTTATTTTTGAGAGAGAGAAAGAGAGAGCCAGTGTGCAAACATGGGAGGGGCAAGAAGAATGAGATAGAGGATCTGAAGCAGCTTCCATGCTGACAGCAGAAAGCCCCATGCCCTACTTGAACTCATGAACCATGAGACCATTATCTGAACCCAAGGTGAATGCTGAACAAACTGAGCCACCCAGGTGCCCCTCTTTTTTTCCCCTTATTTAAAAATTGCTTTCATTAACCTTCCCAAACTAGGATACATACCCTTACTTCCCTCATCACAGCAGTTTTCACACTGTGTTATAACTGTCTTTTTTTTTTTTTTTAATTTTTTTTTTCAACGTTTTTTATTTATTTTTGGGACAGAGAGAGAGGGAGACACAGAATCGGAAACAGGCTCCAGGCTCCGAGCCATCAGCCCAGAGCCTGACGCGGGGCTCGAACTCACGGACCGCGAGATCGTGACCTGGCTGAAGTCGGACACTTAACCGACTGCGCCACCCAGGTGCCCCATAACTGTCTTTTTAATGTTTATTTATTCACTTAGAGAGAGAGCCCGCAAGAGAGAGCATATGTGTGCATGCAGAAGAAGGGCAAAGAGAGGGAGACAGAATCCTAAGCAGGTTCTACACTGTCAGCACAGAGACCAAGGCAGGGCTTGAAACCACCAACCCTGAGATGATGATCTGAGCCGAAATCAAGAGTGGGAGTCTTAACCCACTGAGCCACCCAGGTGCCTCATCACTTTTGGCTTAATTATCTTTCCTCCGTTAGGACACAAACTGTGCCTATCCCTTAGTTACAGGGGTCTATCTCCAGCATCTGTTGCTTATCTTCTAGCCTGGGGAAAGGAATGAACTATTAGGAGGAACACCTGGGCTGGGGTTCCAGCGGGGCCTGAAGCCTGAAGGCAGTGCCGTCAAGGGCGGTGGCAACCAGGGGCGGGGCCACGTCGAGGGGCGGGGCCTGAGCGGAGCGCTCCTCTGACTTTGAGCAGGTTGCAGGTTTCCCCTCAGAGCCTTGAGAGTAGTCTCCTTTACTTTTGTGAAACAAGAATTGTCGATTGACGCTCACAGAGCGGGCTTTGGAGACACCTAGAGGGACCTTTCAGCCAGTAATGCCATGATTCTGCCAGGCACATGGGGGTCGGCGCCAACGAGGCCGTTGAGACCGCTGGCCGTGTTAGGCGCCCCCATACAACAGCCTAGTTCTGGTCGCTGAAGAGGAAGGTCTTGGAGGCCGTGCTCAAAACTGAGCCCGCAGGAGAGGAGGTTGGCGGTCGTCGGAGCTCGCCAGCATCGTGGCCCTCAGAACTCCTGTTTACCGCAGATACTCGGGACCCTGGCTGCCGGGCCTTGGGTAGGTCACTGAGCCATCTCAGATCTCAGTTCTGCTGGGACATATTAATACTGACCTGATAGGGTTGGTGAGCAGTGGCATGAACAAGAAAGGTGCTTTTACACCAGCGGAGCTAAAGGTTGGGCTTGGGGCCCTGCTGCAGTTGCCATATGGCCGTACTGTGGCTGTGTCCAGTGAGTCCCCAGAGCTCCCCCAGTGTTCTGGGGTCTAGGCCGCAGGCCTTTCTTTGGGTTAGGGTAGAACAAGTCTAAGGTGACTGCCTTTGCAGATTCAGAGACTGATACGTTCATATATATATATACACATATATATATATACATATATATATTACATATATATACATATATATGTGTATATATACATATGTATATATATTACATATATATATATATATATGTAGTTATTTATTTTTGAGAGAGAGACTGAGCATGAGCAGGGGAGGGGCAGAGAGAGAGGGGGACACAGAATCCTAAGCAGGCTCCAGGCTCTGAGCTGTCAACACAGAGCCTGGAGCCCGTTGCGGGGGTGGAACTCATGAACTGTGAGATCATGACCTGAGGCAAAGTCCATCATTTACCTGAGAGAGACACCTGGGGGCCCCGAGATTGATACATTCTTGATTTATTGAGAACCTACTATGGGTCAGGTACTGTTCTAGGTAGGAACTGTTGGCAAATCTTTCTTCACTAGAAGTCGAAGTGAGTCCAAGTGATGCCCCACTGTCAAGAAAGAATTTCTTGGGCTGTTAAGGTGCAACATAGTAAGTATATTTAAGTAGCACAGGGGCAGCACCCCAGGGCAGAAAGAGCTGCACTTTTTGCTGTGTGAGGCTGGGTTTTAAACTTAGTAAATAAAGTGAAGGGAGCATAAAGGGAATATCAAATTACAAAAGTTTCTTGGAATTTCTTTGAATTTCTGCTGGTAAAAACTACTTTTGCAAGATTTCTCTGGTGCTTTTCAGTTCAATATCAGTGAGATATGCAGGTAGTCAGGAGACCCTTAAAGAATGTAGCAACCAGCAGATATTTTGATCCTTATTGAAACTATGCAGGCTTGGGGTGCCTGGGTGACTCAGTGGGTTAAGCGCTGGAATCTTGATCTCAGGTCAGGTCAAGATCTCACCGTTCTTGAGATAGGCCCGCATCACCCCCAGCCTTGCTTGGGCTCTGCACCTATGGAGCAGAGCCTGCTTGGGATTCTCTCCCTCTCTCTCTCTCTGCCCCTCCCTTGCTCTCTCTCTTTCTCTCTCTCAAAATAAATATGAAAGAAAGAAAGAAAGAAAGAAAGGAACACACCTTGCAGGCTTTAGGTCAGCTTTCTGGGCTAAGGGTAAACATTTTCCTCCTCCTGGCCCTCATCAGAAGGAAGTTTTGTGTTTTGTATGTTTTTTAACAGGTTTTCCCCCCTTTTATTCACGTAGTAATATACTGAATTTGGAATATTTAAAAAAGTAAAAGAAAGAACTCTATAGATTCCCAACGAGCCAGTATTGAAACAATGACTAATAGTATGTATTATTGTATCACTCTGGCAAGGGATATATACTATGCCAACTTAACCATTCTTTCTCATTGACGTTCTTGTAGTTTCCAATTTTTTTACTTAATACTTGGCTTTAAATCCTTATGTATTATATATAATATTTTATTCCAGAAAGTATTTTATTCCAGAAAGCATAAAGCTTTTTCTGACTTTCAGATTATGTCTTACCCAAGGTTTTGCATTTTAGCCACTGATCATCTGCCTCTAGAGTTTTTTGCAGTGAGATCTACCATGATCCATTTCTTATTCCCACACCTTGAAAACAAATGTGTGGGTGTTTCCACACCAACAATCAGTTTTCCACCTCACCAGACACCAGGTGGGTGTCCAACATTTCAATTCAATTCAGTTCTCACACTACCCCAGAGTTACTGGCAGTCAGGTTAAGGGCTCAGTTCCACAAAATTGCCCCATTTCAGATGCCAGTCATAAGTCCTGGGGCCCAGTACTTCCTGCCTACCAGCTATAAATTGGGGGTTTCTGCAACCCCTTCTCAGTTTTGATAATTTGCTAGAACAGCTCACAGGGCCTAGGAAAAGAGTTTACTTACTATTACTGGTTTATTATAAGAGATAACAACTCAGGAATAGACAAATGGAAGAGATGCATAGGGCAAGGTATAAGGAAGGAGCACAATCGTTCATGTCCTCTCTAGGCACACTGCCCTCACAGAATCTATGTGTTCACTAACCAGAGCTCTCTGAACCTCATCATTTAGAGTTTTTATGGAGGTTTCATTGTATAAACACAATTAATTAAATTTCTAACTATTGGTGATTAAACTCTATCTCCAGCCTCTCTCCCTTCCCCAGACATGGGTTGAGGTGAGGGAGTTGTGTGAAAATTCCAACCTTTTAATCATGTCTTGGTCTTTGGGGTGACCAGCTCCCATTCTGAACCTATCTGGGGAGCCCCCAGCCAGGAGTCTTCTCATCAGCATGCCAAAAGATAGTCATCACTTCAGAGATTTCAAGGTCTTAGAAGCTTTTGTGTCAGGAACATAGGACTAAGAACAAATATCATAAAAGATGCTCCCTTGAGAAATGAGAAGAGTTTTAGGCGTTCTGTGCCAGAATGAGGAACAAAGACCAAATATATACCACAGTATCCAGTAATCCATTTATGTGGCTTCTTTCAGTACTATCTTCTCTGAGCTTCAAACTTCTCAAAACCAAATTGATTGCTAAATATCCTCGACCTCAATTTGCCAGACGAACTCTAAACCTAATATTTTCAAACCCCAGCCCATTATCTTCTGCTACTAATCTGCTCTTACTTTTGTAGTAAAGTCAATTAATAGCACCCATTCATCCAAGCAAGAGACATATGAACTATCCTATATTCCTGTCCCTGCGTAATTTCCATGACCAGTCACCAAGATTTGCTGATTTTGTCTTCTACGTATTTCCTAAACCTGTCTCTCCTCTCATTTCTTATTATACCATGGTAGTTCAAACCCTCATCAGTTCTCAAACTGCAGTAGTTGCCTAACTGATTTTATTACAGATGTTCCTCCTTAAATTCTTTCCTCTCACTGCTGCCAGAGCAATCCACTGAAAACAGCTCAAAACTCTTCTGGTTATCTGTTTCATCTTTGCTAACTTTTGAAAGTTTATGGTTTGGGGAGAATTAGTTCATTTTGTCATAGTTGTTGAATTTATGACTGTAAATTTCTTTATAGAATTCCCTCATTATCCTTTTAATGGTGGTAGGTTCTATTGTGACATACTGTTTCATTCCTGATTGGAGATGTATGTCTGTATCTTTGCCAATCTTGCTAGAGTCTTACAAGTTTTTTTTTATTTTTTCAGAGAACCAGATCTTTGTTTCATTGATTTTTTTTTTTCCCTCTAGGTTGTTTTGATGTTTTCAATTACAATGATTGCTGCTCTTTATTTTCTTCCTTCTGCTTGCTTTAGGTTTATTTTGCTGTTCTTTAGGTTGTTGAGGTGGGAGCTTAAATCACTGATTTGAGATCATTCCTCTTTTCTAATGCAAGCATTCAGTAATATAAATTTTCCTCTCTATACCATCTTAGCGATATCCCACAGATTTTGACATGTTGTTTCATTTCATTCATTTTCATGTATTTTAAAATTTCCTTTGATACTACTTCTTTGGTCCTTGGATTATTTAGAAGCATGTTGTTTAATTTTCAGATGTTTGGAGATTTTTCTGTTGTTTTTCTTTAATTGACTTCCAGCTTGATTTTATTATGATCGAAGAATATACTTTGTGTGATTTAAGTTCTTTCAAATTTGTAAAGGTTTGTTTTATGACCCAGGATAATGGTCTATCTTGGTGATGTTCTATAGGTGCTTGAAAAAAATGTGTATTCTGCTGTTGTTTTATGGAGTGTTGAAATCTGTTTCTCCTTTCAGATTTACTAGTGTTTGCTTCATGCATTTTTGAAGCAATCGATATATACACATTTAGCAATACTATGTTCTCTCGGTGGATTTATCCTTTTATCATTGTGTAATGTCTCTCTTTATCTCTAGTAATTTAATTTGAAAGAAATTTCTTTGTTTCTCTGAAGTCTGTGTTATCTGATATAAATGTAGGCCATTGCTTTTTTAAAGTTAATATCTGCATTTTTTCTTTCAATTATTTTTCTTTTTTTTTTATTTTCAACCTATCTGTGTCACTATGTTTGAAGTTTTTTGTAGAGAGAATATAGTTATATATTTTGTCCACTCTGCCAACTTCAGCCTTTTAATTGGTAGTATTTAGAACATTTATATTTAAACTAATTAGTGACATATTAGGACTTAAGTTTGCCTTTTTATTATTTGTTTTCTCTTTGTTTCTTTTTTGATCCCGTGTTGCTTTTTTTCTTGCTTTCCTGTGGATTGCTTGAACTTTTTTTTTTTAATTTTTAAAAAATATTTGTTTATTATTTTGAAAGAGTGAAAGACAGAATGCAAGTGGGAGGGGGTCAGAGAGAGAGGGAGACACAGAATCCGAAGCAGGCTCCAGGCTCCGAGCTGTCAGCACAGAGCCCCAGGTGGGACTTGAACCCACCTACGATGAGATCATGACCTGAGGTGAAGTCAGATGCTTAACTGACTGAGCCACCCACGCACCCCACTTGAACTTTTTTTAGAGTTCTATTTTAATTTACTTACAGTGTTTTTGTATACAAATCACTTTGTATAGTTTTCTTAGTGGTTTCTCTAGGCATTAGCATCTACATATGTAACTTATCACCATCTACTGCTGTTAAGATTTTACCACTTCAAGTGAAATGTATAAACCTTGTACTTAAGTCCCTTTACCTTCTCCACTTTAAATGACCATCAGCTTTTTCAGACATAAACCAGTTGTGATACAACCATGCAGTGGCATACTTTTCAGTAATAAAATGTCATTAACTACTGATACTTATAAAAACCTGGACACATCTCAAAAGCATTATATTAAATGAAAGAAGCCAGACTCAAATGTTACATACTATACGATTCTGTTTAACATTCTGGGATTGGAAAGACCACGGTACCAGAAAACATTAGTATTTGCCATAGCCTACAATGCAAGGAAGGGGTCTGATACCAAAGGATTGAAGGAACTTCTGGGGATGATTAAATATTCTGTATATTGACTAATGTGTTGTTTATGTGACTGTATGCATTTGTCAAAACTCAAACAGTAGAGAGAATAGTGAAAATTAAAATTCATAAGGTAAATTTACTCTGTGCAAATTAGATCTTTAAAAAATTTTTTAAATTTTATAGCCTGGCTGCTATATGGTGCATTTATCTCCATCACATATGATGTAATTTCATGAGAATATATTTTTAATAGCAGAATTTTTGATTGGACTTATTTTTATAAGAAAAATTAGAATTCCATAACATATATGATCTTAGAAGAAAAAAATACTTGGGAGCCAATAAAGATTTGGGTAAAATGTTAGAAAGTAGATGTGAAAAATCGAAAAACCCTTTATAGAGGAAGTATCCATAGATATGATTCAAAACTAACAAAAGGTATTGCTATATGTAATCTAAATTACACTCCTAAAAGCTTGGATTGTGTTAAAAGAGGATATCTATCCTGCTCCACAAATCAGGATGGATATGTGGGTTGATGTGAGTATATTTGAAGGACATGGAAAGTTGTTTGTTATAAAAAGACAAGATTTGTAATTGTTGACAGGAGAGTAGTAACTTGAGTGAGAGAGAGAGAGAAGAGAAGGATCTGCAGGATGAGACAGAGTTGAAACTTTTAAAAGGAAGTGCATGAGAAACAGAATAGCTGAAAGGGGATTTTTTCAATTATTGCCTAATTTGTGCATTAGTATCTCTCTTGCTCTTTGTCATCCTTACAGTATGTTTAGTAAAGACTACATTACTCACTAAATCATTTTTGTATAAATACTGTCATTTGGGGGAAATTGAAGGAGGGAGTATTGATTTCTGTGTCTAGATGTATACAAGCTAAAACCCACCCTTGGTCCAGAGGCATGTGTTCTCCATTTTAAATTCAAGCCCACAAGTCTTACAGTGTTCAGCACTGGCCTAGTGGGGGACCCAGGCTGATCTCCTTTCCTAGGCAATTTAGCACCTTGTACCTCAAAAGTCAACTCCAGTGATACGGGTTCACTCCATTACTGTCACTACTGCTTGGGGAGGCTACTACTGAAACACAGGGGAAACCATGAAAAAGAAAAAGTATAATATAACACACAGCAACACCATACCAAAGTGACATGGAGATGTTTTAAATCTTGAGTCCCAACCACTTAAGGCCTTTTAGGATTGTTTGGCCAACTGACTATTTTACTGACCTGGGTGGACCTCGTATTAATTTCCTGATCATCTCCAAAACCCCATCATCATGTCTACTTGTAGGGACCAAGTTTGAGGATTTTGGAACTGATTGAGGAAAAAGATATGCCCATGAGGTGGCAATAGCACACACTAGTTTATTTGGGTGATTCTTAGCACCCCCTCAAAAAATGAAATACTTAATGGGGTATCTGGGTGGCTCGGTCAGTTAAGCGACTGACTCTTGGTTTCTGTTCAGGTCATGATCTCACCGTTTATGAGATCAAGCCCCATGTTGGGCTCCATGCTATGGAGCCTGCTGCGGATTCTCTCTCTTCCCCTCCCCCCGCTCATGCAGGTGCTCGTTCTCTCTCTCCCAAAATAAATAAATTTTTTAAAAATGTGTACTTAGGTACAAATCTAACAAAATATGTACAGAATTTGTATTAGGAAAGCTACAAAATTCTGATAAAAGAAATCAAAGACATTCTGAACAAATGGAAAGAGGTTACATGTTCATGGATAGAAAAACTCAATATTATTAAGATGTCAATTCTTCCTAACTTGATCTATAGATTCAACATAATCCTGATCAAATTATCACCAAGCTATTTTGTGTATATCAACAAATTGATTTTAAAGTTTATATGAAAAAGCAAATGACCCAGAATAGTCAACACAATATTGAAGAAGAAAAGTTAGAAGCCTGACAGTACCTGACTTCAAGACTCACTATAAAACTATAATAGCAGTGGGTATTGGTGAAAGAATAGACGAATAGATTGATGGAACAAAATAGAGCTCAGAAATAGACCCGTGCAAAAATAGTCAACTAATCTTTGAAAAAGGAGCAAGGGTAATCAATGGAGAAAGGATAGTCTTTTCAGCAAATGGTACTGGAACAGCTGAACATCAACATGCAAAAAAAAAAAAATGAATCTAGACACAGACTTTGCATCTTCCACAAAATTAACTTAAAAGTTTAAGTCATAGGCCTAAATGTAAAATGTAAAACTACAAAATTTCTAGAAGATAACTTAGAAGAAGATCTTGGTGACCTTGGGTTTGGCAGTGACTTTGTAGATAGAATACCAAAGACACAATTTATGAAAGAAAAAAATTGCTAAGTTTAAAATTAAAAACTTAAGCTCTGAAAAAGTCACTTAAGAAAATGAAAAGACAAGCCACGGACTTAGGGAAAGTATTTGCAAAACATACCTGATAAAGGACTGGTATCAAAATAAACCAAGAACTTTTAAAACCCAGCAATAAGTAACTGAACAACCCATTTTAAAAATGGGCAAAAGAACAGACACTTCACCAAGGAAGATATAAAGATGACAAACATATGAAAAGATGCTCAACAAGCATTGGGCCTTAGGGAATTGGTAATTAAAACAATGAGATAGCACTATACACCTAGTAACAAGGGTCAAAATTCAAGAAACTGACAATACCAATGCTCAAAAGGTTGGGAAGCAACAGAGAATACAAAATCATGCAATCACTTTGGAAGACAATTGTCAATTTCTTAGCTGAATAATAGTCTTACCATACAATCTAGCAGTTGTACACCCAGGTATTTACCCAAGTGAGTTGAAAACTTGTCCACACCTTTTGGGATGAGCACTGGGTGTTGTATGGAAACCAATTTGACAATAAACTTCATATATTGAAAAAAAAAAAAAAAAAAAAAGAAAACTTATCCACACAAAAACTTATCCACAAAGGTTTATAGCAGCCCATTCATAATCATCAAAAACTGGAAGCAACCAAGATGTCTTTCTAAAAGTGAAGGGATAACCAAAATGTGGTATATCCATATAGTGGAATAGTATTCAGTGATAAAAAGAAATGAGCAACCAAGCCAGGAAAAGTCCTGGAAGAACCCTAAATGCATATTAAGTGAAAGAAACCAGTCTGAAATGGCTACATACTGTGTGATTCCAGCTCTATGACATTTTTTGGAAAAGGCAAACAACAGAAGCAGTAAAGAGATCCAACGATTGCCAGAGTTTCAGGGGGAGGGAGTGAAGGAATGCACACGTGGAACCTGGAGGATTATTAGGGCAGAAAAACTATTCCATATGAAACTGTAATGGTGAATCTGTGTCTCTATGCATTTGTCCAAATCCATAGAACTGTATAAAGAGTGAATTTTATTTTAAACTATGGACTATAGTTAAGAATAATGCATCAGGATAGATTCATGAACTATAAAAAACAGTGCCACACTATTGCAAGATGTTAATAGGGGAAACTGTGTGGAGAGTAGTAAGCGGGAATGGTCAGGAAATATGAAATTCCATGTACTATGCACAATTACTCTGTAAATCTAAAACTGTACTAAAAAATCTATTAGCTATTTACTTAAAAATTCAATTGAGGATCACATGCAGAAAATCCTCTGAGTTTCTGAAAGAAGGAAAAATAGAAGATATTCTTTTCCACTTTAAAAATGATTGATAGAAAGAATAGAAAGTGAAATTATTTTTAATGTTGAAAGTCATCTTTTTCTTAAATAATCCATATCTGCAGCTCACCTAGAGAAATGAGTGCAAAATTTGGGTTCCAGCCCTTTATTCTTGCCTTTCAGTGTCATTGCAAAGTCAGTAAGTAAGAGGACGAAAGATCAAGAGCTACATGTGCTACCTACCAACTAAGCCAGCCAGGTGCCTCTTTCCTAATCTCTTTCTAACATAGTTCATGTAATTCTGGGCCCAAAATCCTCTGAGTTTTTGAAAGAAGGAAAAATAGAAGATACTCTTTTCTACTTTAAAAATGATTGATAGAAAGAATGGAAAGTACAATTATTTTTAATGTTGAAAGTCATCTTAAATAATCCATATCTGCAGCTCTCCTAGAGAAATGAGTGCAAAAGTTGCGTTCCAGCCCTTTATTCTTGCCTTTCAGTGTCATTGCAAAGTCAGTAAGTAAGAGGACCAAAGATCAAGAGCCACATGTGCTACCTACCAACTAAGCCAGCCACGTGCCTCTTTCCTAATCTGTAACATAGTTCATGTAATTCTGGGCCCAAGGGCAGCCCTAAGGTTGACATGAGTTTAGGAAACCCATAAAGAAGAAAATATTAAAGAAAGCCTCAAGGTGAATGACAGAATGTGTATTGTAATGTGAAGGGTGTGGGGAATTTGATCCCTTCCTGGTTTGCCAGGCCTTTCTGTCCCCATTCTGATCCTGAGTGCAGTTTGTACCTCCTGCCTCCTGCAGCCCCCATGGGAAAGCTTTCTGACCATTAAAGCTTCTTTAACTATTATAGCAAGATCCCTGATGTGAGGTGTGCAGTATAGTTTCTGCAGAAGGTCACTACTCTTTGGAGTAGGTGGAAGCCACTGCTCTCTTTGGTTTCCCTTTGGTTTCCATAACTCCTCTGTTTTCTCTAACTCTATTCTCTTCCATCTCACCAGACCCTCCAGATAATCAGTCACTAGCCCTCTGCCTGAGCACTCTGCATAGACCTGATTGCCAGCCTTTCTGTGTGAGTCCTTGAAGCAACTTTCAAAAGCTCATCTTCCCTCATTGGACCCCATCTTGTTTCTGATCCTTTCTGTTTCCCTTTTTCTCATTGTATCCTGCCATCCTACTGAGACCCACTCCCCATTTAACTACTATCAGTGGTCTTCTCTCTGCCATCAAAGGCCATTCTACCATTGCCCCCACATTCTCACATTTTCTAAACCTTCTGATGGCTGTTACAACCTTTGTCCTTGTGTCCTTCCTTGTCACTTGGCCATTCTATTCTTCCACTTACCTTCTTTCACCCCTACCACTGTTTTTCTCAGCTATGACCTAAGAATCCTCCCTACTACTTTCCCCCATTTTTTCCCTTTTACCCTCTATGCTTGACTTCTCTGTCACCTGGGAGCCCCTTCTGCCACTGTATTCCACATTCCTAATGAACCATCCTTCATGCCACACCACTTGCCTTTTCCCTTCCTCTCCAGAGCACAATCAGATACTGGATCTTTTTGTCCAACCAGACCTTATTTTTTCTCTAGACCTGCTACCCTGATCCCACCAATCTCAAGATATCAACTTCTCAACAAACTTGACACACCCTGTGGGTTTTACTGACTCATTTCCCAGTCGTTCCCCACAAAGAACTCTACTCCGTCTCTACCATATTTAGCTCTGACTCGTTACAATTTAATCCCAACCTTACTGAACACTGTCTCCACCATAGTTCATATCTAGATAACTTCTGTTGATTGGCTTCTTCTGTCTTAGAAATTTCAGACATTGACTAGTGAAGCCTGTGCATTTTAGCTTTCTATTGGCAGTAGATATATGCCAAGGATTTGTTCCTCCTCACCTTGTCATACTGTGATTTCCAACAAAAGCTTCATACTCTGCTCAAAAGAGGTCTGTCTCTAGGAAGTGCCCTCAGCCAGGCATGTGAAAGCTGGTAGCCTCCCTTTCCTCAGCCTTGATGTCCAGGTACTCCTGGAGATAGGGTCAGAAATAGACTGATTTCCAGATTTGGGAGGAGAAAGACAAGGAGGAATCACTTCCAAAACACCTGAGGTCAGGCTATCAAGCAAATTCTTTTGGGAAAACCATAACATAATTTACTGATGAGTGGGATAGCACCCAGAAGATTATTTAGAGAGTTAGTTATCAAGGACCTCAAAGGAACCTGGACTAGAAACAACTCAAAAATGCATTAATGGTACACTTGGGCAAGAAGTTGGAGCTTATCTGTCAGGGTTGGATGCCTGCAGTGTGCCTTAGTCATGACTTTCTCCTAAGAATTCATTGTCTCTTCTTGGAAAATACTGTGTGCCTTGGGATATCAGTAACTTGGCATCCTTGTAGTGTTCAGAAACGTCAGCTGAATACCTCCCTGGAGTTCTCCTTCCCTGATCCAGACCCTCACCTTATGCTAGAAACTCATATTCAACTTTGTAGAGTTGTGCTTTGTGCTCAAAGAAGTTCTAGTGACATAGAGTACAATGGAAGTGGGGATTCCTGGGTTAGATTACATCAAGCCCCCACCCCGTACAAGATGTCAGGACAGCTTTGTCCCATCTTACTCAAAATTATTTGGAGCCTTCTCCACTTTGCTCAAACTTCAGCCCCACTGCCTCAGCAGATATACCTTCTCCACTCCAAAAAGGAACAAGAAACCATCAAGTGGGAAGCACTCACTAACAAGTATTCTAAAACACTTGGATCTCATTCTTCCTTTCCTAATTCCTTCCAGTTTTAAAGAAAGAACTGTACTTATAGGAGGTCTTATTTGAGTCTGCTGAAAGAGGACAGATGCCCTTCTTCCCCACTATGACATTTTCCACACTGTTGTGACTTTTGGTTTAGTTTCTCTTTTTTGAAGAAGGTGTTCTGGTCTATCATGTTCACTGCTCTATCCCCAGCATCTGAGCTTAGCATATATCTAGTAGGTGATCTATAAACCTTTGAGGAATGACTGAGCAAAGGAAGGGACGCCTGGGAGACAGGGCCCACCCAACACATCTCCAGGGACAGGCCTGAGGAGCATCCTCCCCAGGTTTCATTCCTTTCAATTCTCTGTTGCTTCTGAGCTGGAGATCTCACCTCACAGTGGAGTTTCTGATGAAGCCTAGTGGATGTCTGAGAAGTCTTGTATTTGTTCCTTGTCAACAGGCAAGTCTTATATTCCTGGAGGATGCTCCAGCCCAGGCTTGGCTTTAGAGTCTCACAACACCCACATGTGGCCATAGCCCCTGCGGGTCTTTGGAGACTTTTCAAGGCACTGGCCTGCTGAAGATGTGATCCTTCTTTCCAGGGACTTGGGCAGGGTGATAATAATAATGGTAATAATACTGACCCACTATTTATTGAAAATACACCATGTACTGGTTGCCTGGCATTGAGGAAGTCATTTGACCCAAATCCCTCATCTCATCTATTACAGGAAATATATATTAATGCCTACCTAATACAGTTGTCGTAAGAGTGGAGCTAGAGTTAAGGGCTCAGCAAAGTTCTTGTTGCAGTCACCATTGGCCTTACTGAATGGCCTCATCCAGTGCCCTCTGAAAAAGCCCCCAGGTCTTAGAAATATCAGGATAGATCAGAAAGACAATAAGACCTTAAGATACCAGTGAGTCTACTAAATTGAAGTGTTGGCATCTCAAATTCTTTCTGTAGGACCAATATCTACAAATTACATGGTACCCTACTCTAAATTGTATTCAAAGATGCTGACATGAGCTGTACAGATCCTGGTGTTCAAACATGAGGCCAGAAAGAATGGTTTGTGGTTACTCCAGGAAAAGGCCTATTTAGACCCAGGATCAGCATCAGAGATGAAGCCTCCTCCTGAGGGCCAGAGGCAGAACCATGTCTCATTCTCTCTGAAATCTAGCAATTTGCAAGATTCCCTGCAGGAGACAGGGCTTCTTGGTAGGGCAAAAAATATGAGATGACTTCCCTCAAATACTCAGTTATTGATGTATTCATGCATTCACTGAGAGCCAACTGTTTGTCAGGTACTGTGCTCATAGGAACTTTAGCTACATTTGTCATCACCAGAAGTAGAAGAAAATATTTTTCTTTGGTAGTTCTTCTGATTATAAATGTATTATATAGGGAAGTTGGAAGATATGGAAGAATGGATGGAAGAATCTCATGACTCCTCAAACTCAAAACAATGACCATGAACCTGCAGGTTTTTCTTGTTATAGATTTTGCTCTGCAAATTTTTATAATGTTAATATATAGTGTTTTTAGAACCATAGGACAATATTTGACATCATAAACATTTCTACATTATTATAAACATTTCCTAAACATAATTTTTAAAAATTGAGGTATAATTTACATACAATATTACATTAGTTGCAGGTGTATAGCGTGGTGGTTTGCCATTTATATACATTGTGAAATGATCACCACAACAAGTCTAGTTATTATCTAGTTGTATTACCATACAAAATTTATACAATATTATTTATTGTGTTTCTTAGGCTGTACATTATCCCCATGACTTATTTATTTTATAACTGGAAGTTTGTACTTGATCCCTTCACTCACTGCACCCCCCAACACACACACACACACACACACACACACACACACACACCTGTCCCCTGACACAACTACCAATCTGTTCTTTGTATTTATAAGTCTGGATTTGGTTTGGTTTGCTTTTTAGATTTCACATATAAGTGAAATCATATGATATTTGTCTTTGACTTATTTCACTTAGCATAACACCTTCAAGTCCCATACATGTTGTGATAAATGTCAGGATTTCATTTGGGGGGGGGGACTGAGTATTACTCTATAATATACGTATTTATCACAGCTTTTTTATCCATTCATCCTTTGATGGATACTTAGGTTGTTTTCATATCTTGGACATTGTGAATAATGCTGCAGTGAACAGAGGGGTGCATATATCTTTTTGAATTAGTGTTTTTGTTTTCTTTTTTTTTCTTTTTTTTTTACATTTATTTATTTTTGAGAGACAGAGTGAGACAAAGTAAGAGTGGGGGAGGGACAGAGAGAGAGAGAGGGAGACACCAAATCCAAAGCAGGCTCCAGGCTCTGAGCTATCATCATGGAGCCCGACGCGGGGCTCGAACCCACAAACTGTAAGATCATGACCTGAGCCAAAGTCAGATGCTTAACCGAATGAGCCACCCAGGCGCCCCAGTGTTTTTGTTTTCTTTGGGTAGATACCCAGTAGTGGAATTGCTGGATCATATAGTAGTTTTATTAATTTTTTTTTTATTTTTTTGAGGACCCTCCATACTGTGTTCTGTAGTGGCTGCACTAATTTGTGTTCCCACCCACAGTACAGAAGGATTCCCTTTTGTCTACATCCTCTTATCTATTTGATGGCAGATGTGAGGAGATATCTCATTGTGGTCTTGATTTGCGTTTCCCTGATGATTAGTGATGTTGAGCATCATTTTATGTGCCTGTTGGCCATCTGTTTTGCTTTTTGGAAAAAAAATGTCTATTCAGATCTTCTGCCCATTTTTAATTTTAATTGGATTTTTTGGTGGGTTTTTTTCTTGTTATTGAGCTGGATGAGTTATTTATATATTGTGGATATTAACCTCTTATTAAGTATATGATTTGAAAATACATCCTCCCATTGAGTAGGTTGCCTTTTCATTTTGTTGATGGTTTCATTTGCTGTGCAGCTTTTTAGTTTGATATGGTCCCAAGTAATTTATTTTGGCTTTTGTTTCCCTTGCCTTTGGAGTCAAATCCAAAAACAAAAACAAACAAACAAAAGATTACAAGACTGATGTCAAGGAGTTTAGTGCTTTTTTTTTTCTTCTAGGAGCTTTATGGTTTCAGATCTTACATTCAAGTCCATAGTCCATTTAGAGTTAATTTTTGTAGATGGTATAAGATAGTGGTCTGATTTCATTTTTTTGCATATGGCTGTCTGGTTTTCCCAACACCGCTTTATTGAAGAGACTGCCCTTTATGCATTGTATATTCTTGCTTCCTTTGTCAAAAATTAATTGACAATACATACATAAGTTCATTTCTGGGCTCTCAGTTCTGTTCCATTGATCTATGTGTCTGTTTTTGTGCCAATATCATAGTGCTAAATATCATTTCTAATAATTCTTATACTTTAGCAAGTGGATATACCATGTCTACTGTGTGTGTGTGATTTTTTCAATTTTTTTTCATAAGACTTTGCTCTACATCCTGTGCATAATTGTACTTGCTTATAAGGTTCTTATTCCAACAAGTATAATGCTGTTTCTGATTCCAGATTATTTCCTAACCCAAAAGTCTATTCTTGCTTCTCTCTCTCTCTCTACAGTCTCCTTAGTGGAATTATCCACAAATGTGGTTTGTTACTTCATCTCTGACTACTTCCCTGAGCATCACATTTATTAACCTAGTTGCCTGCCAAACATCCTAATATCAATTTCCCACTAGTCACCTAACATCTTCAAAACTTAACTAACTAGTGATCTGACACCTTCAAAACTTAGCCAGTTATGTTCCTATGCCACAAACCTACTCTTCTTTTTGTATCACAGAAATCAGTTAGCAACACCCAGCAACCCAACATTAGAGCCATCTATTCTCCTTTCATTTTTACCATAACTAGTTAGTCACCAAGTTTTTTCACTTTAATCTGCTAAATATTTCTCAAGTCTACTTCTCTTCTGGTAATCCAAGCCCTCAGTGTCTCTCACCTAAACCTATGTAGTGCCTCCTAGCCAATCTCCATCCCTGCACCTTTCCCCTTGTTGTGTCATTTCCTCTCATACTACCTGAGCAGTCTACCTAAAACAGAAATGTCCATGACATTCCCCAAATCCTTCAGTGACTCTCTTGTCTGCCAAGTGAAATCTGCTTCTTAACCTGATATACAAGTCCTCCGCTAGGTCCTCTCCTTCTGTCATGTTATTTCTATCACTTCTGCTCCCTGCGCTGCATTTGTTACTTCAGTAATAGAGAAATGTTTGTAGATTTCCATGAGCCCTCTGTGTTGTTCAGTGCTTTCATGTCTCTCTGCTCACGATGATAGATCTGCCTGGAACTCCCTTTACACTTCTCTTCACCTGGGTAATTCTTAACCATTCCTCTGGATTTAGTTCAGTCATCACCTCTTTCAAGAAACCTACTCTGAAGCTTCTGGTTGAGAGAAATGTTCCTTCTTTCTACTCTACATAGTACTTACCTCTAGATCTTTTCATTTTAAACATGCTTTAAAAATAATTTAAACATACTTGCTTTATATACTTCGTTATAAATTTCAGTATCAATAGTCTTTGCAAGTGTCTTATTCCACCAGTTTGTAGTTTCTGTTGATTCTTGTTCATTGCCTTTTTCCTCACATATTGTAGGATTTGATAGATTTTATTATGAGCTCAAATTCGGTTGACTTTTAAATTTGGAAATCCCAAAATTACCCGAATTACCTTGGTTTCTGCCAAATGCTAGGAAACACTACCAACCTAGAACCATTTCAACTGAATATCTTGCATTGGGCTTTTTCAGCCTGGAAGTATGCTGAAATTCAAATCCCAGGACTACATGAGAGTAACACTGTGGTGTAAAACATTAAGAAACATTACTATGAATTTTTTAACCCAGTATCAACTGAGACAGATTGATTTTCTTTTTGTTCACTTTACCAATGTACAGATTCTTCAAAATTCATCTTTTTAACTGAAGACCTGGCTTAATGTAGGAGTCTCAGATTCAGCTTACCCACTTTTGGGGGGTTGAAATTCTGTTCCTCAAGGGAGCTTTTTTTTTTTTAAAGAGAGCACAAGCATGGCAGGGTGGGGTGTGGAGGAGGAGGGGGAGGAGGAGAGAATGAATCTTAAGCTGGCTCCATGCTTAGCACGGAGCCCTGACACGGGGTTTGATCCCACAGTCCTGAGATCAAGACCTGAGCTGAAATTAAGAGTTGGACACTCAACCAACTGAGCCACCCAGGAGCCTCCTCAGTGGGGCTTTAAACCAGCAAAGCTCTAAGTTACTGAACTGGAGACCTAGCTGCAGTGGGCCTAAGCTTCTGCATTGGCTACCACACTAGTTTCAGCTGTGTTTTGTCTTGCTTTTGGACGGGAATTATTTTTGTTGTTGTCTACTTATTCTCTTACTTTCTTATAAACTCAGCAGTGCATTTAAAAGTATGTTTACTCTCATTTATCTAGCATTTGAGAGTGCATTCAGAATATCCATTCTTGTTAAATTGCTAGAAATAGAAATGTCATTTTTTTTAAAAATGTTTTTTAAAAAAAAAACATTTAAAAAATGTTCATTTTTTTAAAATGTTTTTTAATGTTTATTTCTGAGACAGAGGGAGACAGAGCATGAGCAGGGGAGGGGCAGAGAGAGAGGGAGACACAGAATCAGAAGCAGGCTCCAGGCTCTGAGCTGTCAGCACAGAGCCTGACGCGGGGCTCGAACTCACAAACCGTGAGATCATGACCTAAGCTAAAGTCAGTTGCTCAACCGACTGAGCCACCAGGCACCCCAAGAGTTCATTTTTAACTTATGTTCTGTATCAAGATTACTTACAGATTTTACAAATAATGCTCTGCCAAATGCTTGGGGTTTTTTTCTGGCTAATTTTGAAATTATTATATTTTATTTTTTGCTAGAGTATGGCATACACACTGTGATAAAAATCATATAGTAAAAAAATAGCAATCTGTCCTCTACTTTCTATTATCCCAACTCCTGCTTCCAAAAACAACCCTTTAAAATCTTAAAAATTACTGCTTGTATTATTCAACTCCTTTTTTAAAAAATAATATTTTTATAAATATTTATTGATTCATTAATTGTGCACATTACATATTGAACTCTTATTATGGGAAAGGACATTTACCTCCTGCATCTCCCTATACAGCTATATCATAAACTTTTATTAAACCAATGTTTAATATCTGCCCTACTGGGGCGCCTGTGTGGCGCAGTCGGTTAAGCGTCCGACTTCAGCCAGGTCACGATCTCACGGTCTGTGAGTTCGAGCCCCGCGTCAGGCTCTGGGCTGATGGCTCAGAGCCTGGAGCCTGTTTCCGATTCTGTGTCTCCCTCTCTCTCTGCCCCTCCCCCGTTCATGCTCTGTCTCTCTCTGTCCCAAAAATAAAAAAAATAAAAAAAAAAAAATAAATAAAAAAAATAAAAATAATATCTGCCCTACTGTAATTTTAAATATATTAAGCACTGTGTGAAGTTGTGCACTCCAATTATGTTTACTTTGTGTACAACATTTTCTTTTTTCTGGAGTCAATTTCCTCACTTTTTTCACTTACTCCATTTCCTATACTTATAATCTCTCAAACCTGCTTATTACATGGTCCACATCATCAAATTATGATTTGTATTTGTTTTGCCCTGCTGACCTCCTTTCTAAAGTTTTCTTTATGAAAGAAATCTGTCTTTAGATTCTAATATGGATGTTTTGTTCAAACTTCTTGTGCATCTGTAACCAGAATCTTTATTTGCTGTTCCTCTGAAGTGAAGAAGAGCGTTTCCTGGATACTGTGTTGGTCTTTTTCTTACTTTTTCCCATATAATTTTGTTGGGAATGCATCTTCTAGTGGTTTCCTGAGAAAGAGCCCACAGGAAATAAAACTTTTGAGATCTTGCATGTCTGAAATGTTTTTATTGTACCCTGACACTTGTCCCTATCCAGTTTGTCAGGATACGGACTCCTGTGTTGAAAGTCATTTTGCAGCTGTTTGAGGACCTATGGTTGAAGAGACCATTCTTTCCCCAGTGAATGAACTTGGTACCCTTGCTGAAAATTTCACACATTTTCTTAAGGCATCAGTGTTTTCCTTCCATTTACCTAATGTCAAATTGTTAGCAGGTGCCCTACCTCTTATTTTCATATTGCCTTTTGTAAAACAAATGTTTGTACCATGGAATGTCCTATAATGATTATAAATAGTGTTTTGAATTTGGACAGTTTAGATTCATAATCTGACTTTACTGCCTCTGAACAGTGCAACATTGGGCAAGTTTTTTTACTTTTGCTAGGTCTCAGTTTTCTCATTTTTTCAATGGATATAGTAAGAACAGTATAGTTATTTCATATAGTTGTTTAAAGAATCTAGTGAGATGGTGCATACAAAGTTTAGAGCAGTGACTGGCACAGAGTAAATATTTAGTAGACAGCACTCATACTCTAGATGCTGTCAGCCCCTACATACACTATACAGAGCTGGATGGGAATTTGGTGTATTCTGGTATTAGCTTCTTAAGGTGCAGAGATCCTCAAATGTAGAAAACAGAAGGAATGTTCCTTCTCATTGCAGTCTGATTGTGTACCAGCAGTCTTAATCTTGGTGACTTATCAAATGGAAATGTGGTATGATGAGCCCCTCACCCCCATCCACTCATTGGTGATCCTGTTCCCACTACCAGTGGATGCGTATTTTCACCTCATACCATTAAGCTACTTCCTGTGGGTTAGATCCTGTGCAGAGTTTTCTGTTAGTTTCCAGTTCCAGACTGAATGATCCTCCTCTGCATCTCAGGGACGGTCCTAGAAAACTGGCCATGTGTATGTGAGGATTAACCCACTAGCCTTACTGATGGCAGTTCAGGCTCTATTGTAGGCAATGCATTTTCTCCTGTTGAGCACTAGAGGGTGCTCTGTACGTGTGTATAGGAGATGCTGAGCCCATAAATTTCAGTATACTCCTGTGAACACAAATAGAGAAACATAGGCAAAGACATACTCATGCACAGATATGTATTCAGATACATGGATAAACACCCACCCATCATCACATACATAACACACACCTCCACAACATAGATATGTATATACTCGTCAGCACACGTGCATAGAAACATACTCCTGAACATAGTCACATGTCCATAAAAACCCACCTAGACTCACAAATGAACATATCTACCAATACAAAAGGTACATTCAGAAATGCACATATAGAACCACTTGGATCCACTCACACACACACAAATGCACAGACATACACATAGCCAGAGACACACACAAGCAGACAGTCTACAGACACTTTCACATCTATGATCTCACACCAAATTGGGATCATAATTTACATGCTATAGGCCACGAACAAGGCTGAGAGGGTCCAAGTGTTTTACCCACATTCCCATGGTGACAGATGGTAGAGTTAAGATTACCCCCTAAGTAAGATCTCCAGTAAGGGCATGCATTATTTCAAAAAGGGATAAGTTGCTGTTCATATTTACTTTTGCAGTTATTCCAGTATTAGGGTCAATTCAGCTGTTGTTCCTTGAAAGCTGTTTTGAAAGTTTCACTTTCAGATTCACTGGTTATTTAACCAATAGTTTTTTGCCAATTGAAAATAGCTTCTTGGGGTGCCTGGGTGGCTCAGTTGGTTGGGCAACTGACTTCAGCTCAGGTCATGATCTCACGGTTCGTGGGTTCAAGCCCTGCATCAGGCTCTGTGCTGACAGCTTGGAGCCAGGAGCCTGCTTCAGATTCTGTGTCTCCCCCTCTCTCTGCCCCTCCCCTGCTCACGCTCTGTGTCTCTCTGTCTCTCAATAATAAATAAATGTTAAAAAGAAAGAAAGAAAGAAAATAGATCCTTGTTCATTTTATTCTAAGGAGATGGAGAGCAAACATTCAGACCATTCTGTCATTGCAACCTCCTCTCAACCCCCCAGGATAGTGGAATATTGTTGTGAAACCTTGCTCATCAGTAGGAGAGGACAAGAAAGGACAAGGAAGATGGTCTCTGATTCATTCTGCCTTTCATATCTCACACAAGTTCATTTAACTCACATCTAATTAGCTGTATCCAAGTTTAAAGAATATAGATTTTAACTTTCCACTCTCTAACCAGAAGGAGAGTAGAATGACATTTGAACAAGTTAGTTGTTCCTTTGTATACAGCACAACAACTTACTCAAGGTTTTACGGCCAGTAAGAGGTAGAGCTATGGAATTCAAAATGACTGTGCATTCTGAGTCCCTCTCTTAGTAATCTTATATGGTTTCAAATGAATGATGTTATAAGATGATTGAATTAATGAGGAGGTAGGTAGAAATGAAGATGTCTTACTGCGCTCTCCAAAAAGAACCAGAAAGCAGAGCCTGACACAGAAAAGTCCTTGTGAACTATTTTTTTTATTACTTTATTAGGGAGCAGAAGTAAGGATCAAAAAGAGGGAAGCAGCAAAGGAAGGTGAGCTAGTACAAGAATATGTTTTTTTGAGTTGGCCACTGCTAAGGTCAGTAGCTTATTTTAATGGAATTGGAAAGAAGGTTCTGGTCTCTCATTGGTTAAAAGTTCATGCCTAGGATGTGAATTCTCTACCACTTCCTGGTTGTCTATGCATCTATAGGAGACTGCAGTGACTAAACAAGGATGGTTAGAGTTTGGTTTTAATGGACCTTGAATAGTGGCTCATGGATCTGGGGCTTAGTTCTGTAAAAACTGTACAACTACAAGGATATTTCGAAAAGGAAAAGTGGCATATTCAGAGGGGCCTTAACTAGTTGTATGATTTCCTTATAAAATCTTCATCATCTCCTGAAGTGAAACATTTGTGGAAGTTCACAAGCCAACCCGTGGCCATAGTACCCACATTACAAGTCCACATTTCCTAAGCACTGGACTTTGGAGTTTCCAAAGTGCTTTTCTACCCATGATTTCATCAGTCTCTCTCTATGTCCCTTGAGACGTAAACATGGGAGGTATCAATAGCCATTCCCATTTCCGGAAGAGACAGCATTAAGGAGGACCCATGGAAGAGAGTAAAACCGGGTGTTGGATGCTAAACTTGGTCAAGTGATGAGATTGGACTGAGAAATTTCGTTCAGATCAAGATAATGCTCATTTTTTCAGGGCATACAGTGGAGGAGAAGGGGTGAGTTATTGCTTCCAGAAAAAACCAGAAGAGTAGCATTTTGGTTTCCCTCAAGGACTTATGGATTATGTAATTAGAGGTTCTGTCTTCCCTCCCACCATCTCATCTGCACAGGTCCCTGGGCTAGGTATCAGCCTGGCATTGCCAAGCCAGATGGCTCAGCTGTTTGCTGCCAGCATCATCCAGTGGGATGGGGCAGACTTTGTTCCATGCCTGCTGGTCTCTGAGTACCTTCAGTATAGAACAAAATTAGGGGAGATAATACAAACGATCTATTTTTGTGTGTAAGAGTGTATAATTGAAATCACTCATCCAATGATTTACACATTTAATCTTCACAACTTTTGAAAGTATTCAGATTTCCTATCCTTCTATTTCTCTTTGCTCTCAACCAGACCAAATTACTTAACCACTCTGGTTTTAAATGGAAAAAAAAAAAAAAAAAACTGGAAAAGGCAACAGTCCTAACAAATAATAGTCCTTGTCTCAGATTGTTGGGAGGATTTAATAAGGTAATGTATAAAAAGTACTTAGGAAGGCCCTCAGTAAACATTAGCTACTATTTCAATTGTCATCAGTGGGCCTTTTTTGATCATATCATAATCAGTAGTAGTAGTAGTAGTCGTAGTGGTGATGGTGGTACTTGTAACAGTAGTAGAATCAGGAGTTTGGTCCTCATGTGAACCTTCTAGAACTAAAGCTAAATTGTTAGGAGATGACATAAAGGAAATAGCACACTATGTAGTATAGAGTGGCTATTTGAGTGAATTTGGACTGCTATAACAAAATACCACTAGCTGGCTTATGAATAGCAAACATTTATTTTTTATAGCTTTGGAGTCTGGAAGTCCAAGATCAGGGTGCCAGTGTAGTCAGGCTCTTGTGAGTGTCCTTCTGGGTTGCAGACTGCTGACTTCTTGTTGTGTCTTCAAATGGCAGAAAGGGGCAAGAGAACTCTCTCAGGCCTCTTTTACAAAGGCCCAACTCCCACTCATAAGTGCCAGTCACCTTCCAAAGGCCCCTCCTTCTATAATTTCATCAAATTAGGCATTAAGTTTCAACATGTGAATTGGGAGAAGAGGATACAAACATTCAGACCACAGCAGTGGTACTCCATATATATTCGAGACACTCGTTGCCTTTCCGCAATGGAGGAGGGGTATACAATCACCACTTTCAGGATTCAGGAATCAGTCATTCCAGATGCTAGTGCTGTGATTTCTTTCCAGTAACTGGAATTCTTGCATAGTCCTGTGATGACAGTTATTTAAAGAGCACAAACTTCAGAGCCAGACCTGCTCGGCTCAAATCTTGTTCTACCTTGGGTTATTTACTGAACCTCGCAGTGCCTCAATTTTATCTTTAAAATGAGGAGGTTAATGGTGTCTACTTTGTGGAGTTTTATAAGAATTAAATAAGTTGATAAATATAAACATGCTTAGAAAAATGCTTGGCATAGAGTAAATGCAATGTAAATATTAGCTAATATCATCTTTTCTATTCCCTTTGCCTTTGGGCTCTTACCTAAAGTTTTCATCCACATTCTCTTCTTTTGCTTTCTAACCCCACACAGGCACGCGCACGTGCGCGCGCGCACACACACACACACACACACACACACACACAGTCTGAGTATCTGGGCCCCTGATCTGCTGATGGTTCCCAATTGTAATATTGAGATTCCCAACTGTGCTATATTATAATAATACCAGGATACCTCATTATTGTTGTACAAATTCAAGTACAAATGGTGGATGGAGTGATGGTATCACTCCAAATGAGGTTGGAGTGATGCCATAAAGGCCCCCGCCTTGGCTTCCTCACGCAGAGTCACAAAGAGTGGCATTACTTTGGCAAAATAACAAAGACACAAAGTTCACCCTTATGAAGGCCCAGAAGTTTGATTTTTTTCATGTCCTATGATTGGCTAATTCAAGGACACCACCTGTCAATAATTAATCTCTCAAGATTCTTATGTGTAAACCAGTGTGTCAGTTGACTAATTCCCAAGAAGAAACATGTTCAGTGATGGCTTAGCACTTCACATTATCTAGCCAACAGATTTTGCCCTTATAGCCAAACTACTCAGGAAGACAAAGGCATACTCAGGAAGGCAAATGATATTCATATGAGTTAGTTAAAAGATCTACATGTTAAACAGTCAGGGCCTCCATACCTGATGCATCCATCTTAACAAAAGCAGTGTTTCGTGCCAGAACTGACAATTCAAGTCCTAGGTCAAGGTGTCCTCTACCCAGATTTTACTTAGGTAGTAACTGCCAACATTTGCCCCTAAGACTGTTTTTTTAATGTTTCCATGGGTGACCAACTTCTCTGACCTTTTTGATTGACATAGTATTTTTAGGAGAAGAAAGCATAGAAATAGGCTAATAACTTTGGTCAAGCCTGATCTCAACTCAGATCTGTATCTTTAACATTATTTCACATATATATTCTGATGATTTATAGGTAATTTTTATATTTAATTATTTCAGAGTAATCTTATTGTCCCTGTTTCTGTGTTCTTGAAAGACACCTGGGAAGTACCTACATTCTCTTTTAGACTTTGGACTTCTTGATGATGACAGCTGTGCTCCTGGACTATCATTTGTTGTAGACTGTATGTGGCATTCTGTTTGACCAATGAAGTTTATCTATCTCTATCCTATTGTTTTGTTTCTCTGGAAAACCCTAACTCAATACACAGCCTTAGCAAACTAATATACCGTGTGAGAATAGAGAGGGCATTATCAATACCTGAAAGCATAATTATAAAACTTCACCTTAAAGTTAAAAGTTATGGTAGGCATGAGATAAATATTCACAAAGAAATTATATCTAAACTCTTCTGATGAGCAAAGTTCAGAAGCAGGCCATGCCAATATTTTATTTATCAAATAATATGTGATCTGCTGACCATCTGAGGTGTATAACCCATAAAGATGGCTGCATCAAAATTAACAGTACAATAAACATATATGCTGTTAAATTTTTTAAATGCAATGTAAAGTATGATAACATGAATCACCAGTTACCACTTAAGCACACTAATAAAATTTTTTACTCAAAAAAATGAGTAAGAATTCAAATCCAGATGAGGTTATTGTAGAAAAATATTTTGTCTGCCCAGAGAATTTCTTTTAGGGAACTTTCCATCTTAATTAAATGATAGGAATGCTAAAGGGGGGCTGCCAGTCACTATACCTACTTTCAGTAATCTTTGTGGTATACATGTTAATCAAACCTAATCATATACACAGTGATAGGCAAAATAATGTCTCCCCAAACATGTATATGTCCTAATCCCAGGAAACTGAAAATATGTTACATTACCAAGCCAAGAGGAATTAAGACAGCAGATAGAATTAAAGTTGCTAATCAACTGACCTTAAAATAGGAAGATTATCCTGGATTATCCAGTAGGCCTAAAATAATCACAGGGTTACAGAACTTAGTCCCACAAGACCCCACTTAGATCTATATTTAATAAAAAAAAAAAAAATGACCTCTTTCTTTCTGTCCCATGATACCATATTTTTTTACTCTTTTTCTAGTACTTTTCTGAGCTGTCTGTGGCCTTCAGGACATTTTTCCTTCTCTTATATGTAGTGATAAAAATAAACAGTGTCAAATGTAAAGTTCACTTTGACTTGCAGCTCTCCTCTTATCAAGCCCACATTCCACTGATTCCTGGCATCAGTCTAATGTGAGGACATCAAACTAAATGTCCTCTTGACAAAAGCATTTGAGCATGAATACTTAGGATTTTACTCACCAGCAGCAGCAGCAGCAGGATTTTAGACTTATGTGAATTAGTTTCCAGCTCTCCAAAACCATCTATCCACTTTGTGTCTACAGGCTTGTTTTAGTTTATCATTTGGGTCCTTTGCTTCTATAAACTTATGATGTAGGATATCCATGTCTACATGCGGTTCATTTTAAATGCTCATAATAAGCACATTGGACATCATCATAAGTTAAACTTCTGTTTCTTCAGGAAAGTGGTTTTAAAGCACAGAGATAACTTGAACTTATGGTATCAAAATTGGATACCAAGTAAGTTACAGTTTCAGTAAAGGAACCAAGAAACTCCTGTTTAACTTGGCCATCTTCTTCTGGAGATTTCATTTTGAAGTTTTGAAGCAATATTTTTTTTTTTTTTAATGAGCTTTTTCTCTGTATCAGTTTTTGTTGCAAGGTACACATTGCATTGAACAACTCAGGTGCAGTCAGTTCATTCTTTTCCAAGCTTCTTATGTCTCCTCAAAGATCATGAAGCAATTTTAGAAAAACACCACTTACATTTCTGTTTGCAATCCTTTTCTTCCTTCTTATTTTCAGTGTATTTCCAAATTAGAGAAGGGCATTCTTCTTGCCCCACGCATTCAAAACCTAATTTTATAGCAGACTAACATTTTCATATCTTCTCAATGGCCAAAAACACTGATAGGTACTTGTAGGCATATGTCTAAGGGGGCTATCTCCTTCCATTTCTAGGCAGCCAAAAATCTCAACTGCTTCTGCACATTTTGAAGAAACTAAAAAATGACCAAAAACTTTCATTTGTAATGGCTTCAATATCAGGAAAACAAAACACACCCTTTCTTATCAGTGCTGTATACAAAGTGTGCTTGATGTTTACTAGATAAGATCTTTTCATTTTATTTGGTAAGAAGTTCAGAGACTGAAAAGAACTTGCCAAAATTTCTACTTTCTCTGTGGAATATGTAGATTAATGAGCAACTTCTTGTTTGTATTTAGGCAAGGTATCAATAATCTTTTACTTCATATTTTCTGTGGTTTCATTAAAAATCTTTGAGGATATGATTTGAAACTCCCATTTTTCAAATCAAAGTAAGAGCTAGCAGGAACATTTTTTCTTATCATGAGTCAACATATTATATGATATACTATAGAAAGCATAATTTTTGGTAAGATCTGACAAAATCAGCTCTACACTGTAAGGGGTCAAAATGCCTGTTATTTAAATTTCCCTTTTTGTTCAATCATAGGACATTTTAGTTGCAACCTCTGGAAATGAGGCTTCACTCAGTTTCATATAACAGTCCAGGAAACGATACCATTAGTTTGTTTTTGTGGCATGCCTAAGCTAATTCAGTGTCAGCTATTTTTTTTCTTTTTTTTAAAATGTTTATTTACTTATTTTGGGGTGGGGAGAGAGAGAGAGAGAGAGAGGGAGAGAGAGAGAGAGAGAGAGAGAGAGAGAGAGAGACCATGAGTGGGGGAAGGGTCGAGAGAGAGAATCCCAAACAGGCTCCACACTCAGGACGGAGCCTGACTTGGGGCTCAGTCTCATGACCTGAGCTGAAATCAAGAGTTGGATGCCTAACTGACTGAGCCACTCAGGCACCCCTGGTGCCAGCTATTTTCTGCTGAGCTTTGCTATCTTTTTGGCAATGAAAAAACTTTTAATTGATTTAGAAGTACTTGCACAGCTCATCCTGGACTTGTGAGATTCAGTCTCCACATTTGCCTTCACATTCCCTTCTCCACCATACTCTTACCCAAAATTCTTTTGCGAATGTTGTGAAGTAGGCTCTGTTTTGGTTATTTACATCTGAAACCCAGTTGTATATGTCCTTCTATCCATCATAGAAATAACACAATTACTTTTCAGTGATGTCTGGGTTATGCTGGCATTGGTATTGTAATCACTGTCACTTTCATGAACTGAGCCCTTGGAAAACATGGTAACAATATCTAAAACTGTGAAAATTAAACTAGTTCTGTCTCAATACAAAGCATAGTTAATTTTCAGTCAAAGTTAATAGTTTGTTAATAGTCATAATTATGACACACTTAAGTTGCATGCTTGTAAAGATAAAGCTGGACACGAGTTAAAGGCAGTAAGACACATTTTGTTCCATACTACTCCAGTAGGGGACAGACCTCAGTTTAAACTGAGCACAACACCACTGAAACAAACAGCAGAAGGCTTTTTAAATATGGAGGTGTAAAGGAAAATTTTGAAAGTTGTTGAGGAGGATAGTCAGTGTGATTAAGCCATCTGTTTGCTTACTAAAGTTATAATCCCAGAGACTGGAGGGCAGGGTCACTATCTTTCCTGATGATTACCTTTCAAAGGGATGATCCCCAGGTCCTTGAGAAAGACATTCTTTGGTTGTAACAGATATCTCCCAAAGGGACAGAGAAAGGGTTTACAACTGCAAGTTGTTGTTGGTTTGTTTTTTTGTTTGTTTTTTTGTTTGTTTTTTTTAAATAAAGGTTTCTAAGAGAAGGGAGGTCAAGAGTCTATAGTCAGGTGTTGGCAGAATAGGCAGTAAAGGCTTTTGGCAATGCTGAGCTTTCTCACATAGATTTTTAAGGGGACTGGAGTCGTCATCATAAGGACACGGGCTTCAGCTCTTAGGAACTGTGTTAGTGTTTGTTCAAATCTCTTAGTTTGGGAGGTAGATGAAATCTTCTGTGCTGAGAGTCTGCAGCCAGGTTTTCGTAGGCCAAAGTTAAGGCCTACTCAGGAATAAGGCTCAATGGGAGGCTGATTAAAATCTGGTCCAGGAGAGAGTCTTTGTGAACACTTAAATTGCATCCCTTGGAGTGATGCAGTAATGAATGATGCATTTTTGTGCACCACAAATCACGATTGTGACTGTGGTTATGGAAGATGGATAATCTATGCCATATCTATTTAACACTGAAAACAATGTTGTTTTCAGTCCCTATTTGGGGGGGGGGGGCTACCATATGGCTTTTGTGCTTTCCCCCCAACCTTCCACATCCACTGCAGAAAACCAGGACTTTTTGCATCCTAGGGTGCGGCTTCCAAGGAATCAGGAATTTCCATGCTATAACCAGAAAAATCCTGGGCAAATGGGATAGTTGTTTACCCTCAGAACTCCCCTTTTCACCTCAAGTGAAGGGGAGTTTAAAAGAAGATTGATTTCATTTAGGACACTTGGTAATTCAGTATCTGCCTTGGAAAATATAGAACAGAGATTGATAGAATAAAGGAGTGGCTACATGTATCAAATGCTCTACAAGAAGACAGGAGGGCAAAGGACATGAAATTATTTACCATAAAGTGATTAGCAGGAGTACAGAGGCATTAGTCTGGGTCAAGGAAACTGCTGGTAAGAAATCCCAAGAGATGGAGTCAAGGAGGGCCTCTGAAGACCCCAGGAAAGGGACCATGAGAAAATGAATCCTCTTTAAACTTTGACCAATGCCAGAAGAAACTAACACTAGATTGGAATCTAGATCTTTCCTCATTTCCTCTCTTCTAACCACACCTTCTTCCCTTAACAGGAAGAACTTTTTAAATGTATTTGGAATGGAAGTTTTAACTATTATTGTACCCGAGTATCTTAATTCCTAACCGAAGAACATTTTAGTACCCGAGTGTGAGCAGAGAAGTTGTAGGACTTGGCCTAAATTTTATTCTGTGGGTAAACTCTTCTACCAAGTAAATTCCAACTAATAGGGAGAAACAATAATAAATTTGCTTTCTGATTTTACTCTGTAAAAATTGCAGAGAAAGGGTGATTTGTAAAGGGGCTTTTACTATATGATAAACTCCACAATGTCGCGTTCACAGTTCATTCAACAATTGCATAATGAGCATGAACTGACTAGTCACTTAACAAGCACTCTGACAAGAAAGAGCCAGGAATATAAAGATAAAAAAAAATACTGCCTTTCAGGACCTTACGTGTACAAGGGAGACATGTAACTGTGTGACTATGTAAATATCATAATCCCTTTCCAGCAGTGGTTTTGAGGCAGTTGATTTTACTATTGTCATTCCACAAGCTTAAAGTTCCTCCTCAGTGCGAACTAGTCCCCCAAATCCAACCCCTGCTTCTCAGGAGGGCAAGTCTGAGTAGACATTTCTTTACAATGAACTCTCTCAATGTATGGCCAGAAGATCACCACAATAATTTGTGAGGAGTTTAGCATTCTGCCAAGACTTGCAAGAACAAAACAAGTATGTAAGAGCACAAAAGCAAGCAGGGGCTGGCTTGACAATTTTTAAAGGCAGCACATTTCATATAAAACAAAGCCTATAGCCTCAGCAGATCATCAGGCCAACATCAGTGTTCCCTGATCAATTAAAGATGATGATTCTGTAACAGATTATTGTACTGATGAAATGGTTTCCTTGAATTTGTATTTATTATGAATTTTTTTAATTTTTTTCTGAATATACTTTATTGTCAAATTGGCTTATATACAACACCCAGTGGTCATCCCAAGTGCCTCCCCAATGCCCATCACCCATTTACCCCTCTCCCCCACCCCCATCCACCCTCAGTTTGTTCTCTGTATTTAAGAGTCTCTTGTGGTTTGCCTCTCTCCCTCTCTGTTTGTAACTTTTTTCCCCCTGCCCTCCCCCCTTGGTCTTCTGTTAAGTTTCTCAAGATCTACATATGAGTGAAAACATATGATATCTGTTCTTCTCTGACTTACTTATTTCACTCAGCATAATACCTTCCAGTTCCATCCATGTTGCTGCAAATGGCATGATTTCATTCTTTCTCATTGCCAAGTAGTATTCCATTGTATATATAAACCACATCTTCTTTATCCATTCATCAGTTGATAGACATTTAAGCTCTTTCCATAATTTGGCTATTGTTGAAAGCGCTGCTATAAACATTGGAGTACACATGCCCCTATGCATCAGCACTTCTGTATCCCCTGGATAAATTCCTAGCAGAGCTATTGCTGGGTCATAGGGTAGTTCTCTTTTTAATATTTTGAGGAACCTCCACACTGTTTTCCAGAGCGGCTGCATCACTTTGCATTCCCACCAACAATGTAAGAGGGTTCCCATTTCTCCACATCTTCACCAGCATCTATAGTCTCCTGATTTGTTCATGTTAGCCATTCTGACCAGTGTGAGGTGGTATCTCAGTGTGGCTTTGATTTGTATTTCCCTGATGATGAGTAATGTTGAGTATCTTTTCATGTGTCTGTTGGCCATCTGGAAAATGTCTTCTTTGGAAAAGTGTCTATTCGTGTCTTCTGCCCATTTCTTCACTGGATTATTTGTTTTTTGGATGTTGAGTTTGGTAAGTTCTTTATAGATTTGGATACTAGCCCTTTATCTGATATGTCATTTGCAAATATCTTTTCCCATTCCATAAGTTGCCTTTTAGTTCTGTTGATTGTTTCCTTTGCAGTACAGAAGCTTTTTATCTTGATGAGGTCCCAGTAGTTCGTTTTTGCTTTTAATTCCCGTGCCTTTGGAGATGTGTCGAGTAAGAAATTGCTACGGCTGAGGTCAGAGAGGTTGTTGCCTGCTTTCTCCTCTAGGGTGTTGATGGTTTCCTGTCTCACATTTAGGTCTTTTATCCATTTTGAGTTTATTTTTGTGTATGATGTAAAAAAGTGGTCTAGTTTCATTCTTCTGCATGTTGCTGTCCAGTTCTCCCCCCATTTGCTAAAGAGATTGTCTTTTTTCTATTGGATGCACTTTCCTGCTTTGTCAAAGATTAGTTGGCCATACATCTGTGGGTCCAATTCTGGGTTCTCTATTCTATTCTATTGGTCTATGTGTCTGTTTTTATGCCAGTACTGTACTGTCTTGATGATTACAGATTTGTAGTAGAGGCTAAAGTCTGGGATTGTGATGCCTCCTGCTTTGGTTTTCTTCTTCAATATTACTTTGGCTATTCGGGGTCTTTTGTGGTTCCAGACAAATTTTGGGATTGTTTGTTCTAGCTTTGAGAAGAATGCTGGTGCAATTTTGATTGGGATTGCATTGAATGTGTAGATTCCTTTGGGTAGTATTGACATTTTAACAATATTTGTTCTGCCAACCCATGAGCATGGAATGTTTTTCCTTTTCTTTGTGTCTTCTTCAATTTCTTTTATATGCTTTCTATAGTTTTCAGCATAGGTCTTTTGCATCTTTGGTTAGGTTTATTCCTAGGTATTTTATGACTCTTGGTGCCATTGTAAATGGGATCAGTTTCTTTATTTCTTTTTCTGTTTCTTCATTATTGGTGTATAAAAATGCAACCAATTTCTGTACGTTGATTTTGTGCCCTGAGACTTTGCTGAATTCATGTATCAGTTCTAGCAGACTTTTGGGAGTCTATGAGGTTTTCCATGTAGAGTATCACATCATCTGTGAAAAGTGGAAAGTTTGACTTCTTCTTTGCCAATTTTGATGCCTTTTATTTCATTTTGTTGTCTGATTGCTGATACCAGGACTTCCAACACTACATTAAACAACAGTGGTGAGAATGGACATTCCTGTTGTGTTCCTGATCTCAGGGAGAAAGCTCTCAGTTTTTTCCCATTGAGGATGATATTAGCTGTGGGCTTTTCATATATGGCTTTTATGATGTTTAAGTATGTTCCTTCTATCCTGACATTCTTGAGGGTGTTTATTAAGAAAGGATGTTTTGGGGCGCCTGGGTGGCTCAGTCGGTTAAGCGTCCGACTTCGGGTCAGGTCATGATGTCACGGTCCGTGAGTTCGAGCCCCACGTCGGGCTCTGTGCTGACAGCTCAGAGCCTGGAGCCGGTTTCAGATTCTGTGTCTCCCTCTCTCTGACCCTCCCCCGTTCATGCTCTGTCTCTCTCTGTCTCAAAAAAAAAAAATAAACATTAAAAAAAAAATTTAAAAAAAAAAAAAGAAAGGATGTTGTATTTTGTCAAATGCTTTTTCTGCATCGATTGACAGGATCATATGGTCCTTATCCATTCTTTTATTAATGTGATGTATCACATTGATTGATTTGCAAATGTTGAACCAGCCCTGAAGCCCAGGAATGAATCCCACTTGATCATGGTGAATAATTCTTTTTATATGCTGTTGAATTCTATTTGCTAGCATCTTGTTGAGAATTTTTGCATCCATGTTCATCAGGGATATTGGCCTGTAGTTCTCCTTTTTTGTGGGGTCTCTGCCTGGTTTAGGAATTAAGGTAATGCTGACTTTATAGAATGAGTCTGGAAGTTTTCCTTCCATTTCTATTTTTTGAAACAGCTAGAGGATAGGTATTAACTCTGCTTTAAATGTCTGGTAGAATTCCCCTGGGAAGCCATCTGGTCCCTTATTGGGAGATTTTGATAACTGATTCAATTTCTTCACTAGTTACGGGTCTGTTCAAATTTTCTATTTCTTCCCGTTTGAGTTTTGGTAGTGTGTGGGTATTTAAGAATTTGTCCATTTCTTCCAGGTTTTCCTTTTTGTTGGCATATAATTTTTCATAGTATTCTCTGATAACTGCTTGTATTTCTAAGGGATTGGTTGTAATAAATCCATTTTCATTTGTGATTTTATCTATTTAGGTCTTCTCTTTTTTTGAGAAGTCTGTCTAGGAGTTTATCAATTTTGTTTATTTTTTCAAAAAACCAACTCTTAGTTTCATTGATCTGTTCTACTGTTTTTTTGGATTCTATATTGTTTAATTCTGATCTTTATTATTTCTCTTCTTCTGCTGGTTATGGGGTTTCTTTGTTGTTCTGCTTCTAGTTCCTTTAGGTGTGCTGTTAGATTTTGTATTTGGGATTTTTCTTGTTTCTTGAGATAGACCTAGATTTCAATGTATTTTACTCTTGGGCCTGCCTTTGCTGCATCACAAGGAGTTTGGATCGTTGTGTTTTCATTTTCATTAGTTTCCATGTTTTTTAATTTCTTCTTTAATTGCCTGGTTGACCCATTTGTTCTTTAGTAGGATGTTCTTTAACCTCCATGCATTTGGAGGTTACCCAAACTTTTTCCTATGGCTGATTTCAAGTTTCATAGCATTGTGATCTGAAAGTGTGCATGGTATGATCTCAGTTTTTTTATATTTATTGAGGGCTGTTTTGTGACCCATAGGTGATCTATCTTGGAGAAGGTTCCATGTGCACACAAAAAGAATGTATATTCTGCTGCTTTGGGATGAAAGTTCTAAATATATCTGTCAAGTCCATCTGGTCCAGTGTATCATTCAGGGCCATTGTTTCTTTATTGATTTTTTTATCTAGATGATCTGTCCATTGTTGTAAGTGGAGTACTAAAGTCCCCTGCAATTACCACATTCTTACCAATAAGGTTGCTTCTGTTTGTGATTAATTGTTTTACATACTTGTGTGTTCCCATATTCAGTGATAGACATTTATAATTGTTAGCTCTTCTTGATGGATAGACCCCATAATTACTATATAACGCCCTTGTTCATCTCTTGTTACAATCTTCAATTTAAAATCTAGTTTGTCTGATATAAGTATGGCTACTCCAGCTTTTTTTTTTTACTTCCAATAGCATGGTTCTCTGTCCCCTCACTTTCAATCTGATGGTGTCCTCAGGTCTAAAAATGAGTCTCTTGTAGATATCAAATAGATGGGTCTTGTTTTTTTATCCATTCTGATAGCCTATGTCTTTTGGTTGGAGCATTTAGTCCATTTACATTCAGTGTTATTATTGAAGGATATGGGTTTAGAGTCATTGTGATGTCTGTAGGTTTCATGCTTGTAGTGATGTCTCTGGTACTTTGTGGTCTTTGCAACACTCACAGAGTCCCCCTTAGGATCTCTTATAGGGCTGGTTTAGTGGTGATGAATTGCTTCAGTTTTTGTTTGGGAAAACCTTGATCTCTCCTCCTATTCTGAATGACAGGCTTGCTGGATAAAGGATTCTTGCTGCATGTTTTTCCTGTTCATCACATTGAAAATTTCCTTCCACTCCTTTCTGGCCTGCCAAGTTTTAGTAGATAGGTCTGTACTACTGTTATGTGTCTATCCTCTTAGGTTAAGGCCCATTTATCCCCAGCTGCTTTCAGAATTCTCTATCTTTGTATTTTGCCAGTTTCACTATGATATGTCATGCAGAAGATCGATTCAAGTTATGTCTGAAGGCAGTTCTCTGTGCCTCCTGGATTTCAGTGTCTGTTTCCTTCCCCAGATTGGAGAAATTCAAGTTCAAGCACACCTTTGGCCCCTTTCTCTCTCTCTTCTTCTTCGGGAACTACTATGATACGCATATTATTCCATTTCATTGAATCACTTAGTTCTCTAATTCTTCCCTCATGATCCAGAATTTTTTTATGTCTCTTTTTCTCAGCTTCATATTTTCCCATAATTTTATCTTCTATGTCACCTATTCTCCCCTCTGCCTCCTCAGTTCTCACTGTCACCATCTCTAGTTTATTTTTTGCCTCATTTACAGCATTTTTAATTCATCATGACTATTTTTTAGTTCCTTGATCTCTGCAGTAATAGATTCTCTGCTGTCTTCTATGCTTTTTTTGAGTCCAGCGATTAATCGTGTGACTATTATTCTAAATTCTTGTTCAGTATATTGTTTATATCTGTGGTGAGCAATTCTTTAGCTGTCATTTCTTCCTGGAATTTCTTTTGAGGACAATTCTTCCGTTTCATCATTTTGGCTAGTTTTCTGTCCCTTATGTGTTTTAAAACCTTGTTATATGCCCTCCTCTTGGAAGCACTACTGTATTACAAAAGGGGTCATACACTGTCCAGGGCCTAGCCCTTCAGGAGGTGTTTTTTGGAAAGTGTTACTTGTTCTCTGTTGTTGTGACTTTGGTTACTTCATCTCCCTACTGGTAGTGATGTTTTGGACCCTCCACCGGGTGTGCTTTGATTTGTTCATTGAAGTAGCCCTGGAAAGGAAAACAAACAAACAAAAAACCAACAGAAAACAAAAAGAGGCAAACACACAAACAAAAAAACCCAAAAACCAGAAACACCAGCTACAAGTAAACAACAGGGTGGAGGCGATGCTGATGGAAGAGGCCTTATCCCATATAAAGAGAGAAATGACAGGGGCAGGGAAAAAGAAAAAATAAAAATTCAACCTTCAGAGAAACTATAGGGCTTAATCCAGAGGGAAAGAAAGGAGAATAAAGAAGGAGGTGTGGAATATGTATCAAGAGAATGGATTAAATGTGTCTGCTTAAACAAACCAAAAACCAGAGTAACCAGACTAGAGGAGGGAAGAGATAAGAAGGAGAAAAGGAAGAAAGAATATATCTATATCATATGAATTATCTGAGAATTAAACCAGGCACTCCAACAGCACTGGTCTGGAGGAGGGGCTGTCTGGTTCATCAGCATCAATCCCGCTCCTGTAGATAGGCAGTTACCAGGCACGGAGGGGTGTGGTTTGGTGTAGGCAGGTCCTGGCTCTACTGTGGGCCCACTGTCTGATCCCTGAAGTCCCACCTTGATGGTGGTGGGGAGAAAAATGGCAATACTCCAGTCTCTCTTCCACAGACCAGGTGTCCCAAACCGCTCTGTTCAAGCTGTCTTCACTGTGCCTTGGGTGCAAACGAGGCAGTTTGTCCTGCTCTGCAAACTCCCATGCCTTTGCGCTTGGCTGGGATTCAAACTCCTGCTCTGTGGTCCCCAGTACTGGGGGAGTGCCTCTCCGTGCCGCCTGATATATGGTCCCTGGCTGGTGGATGCAGGCAGGCTTCGTCTGGTCCAACAACACTCCAGGGAGGGGATCACTTTCACCTACTATGGACTATGCCCCTGACCTAGCCACCGAGCCTGGGGCTGGCTCCGCACCTCCCCAGGTACACGATCCAGGCAGCCGGCCCCAGTCAGGAGAAAGCCCCTCAGTTACAGATTGGATCTTTCTCCATCCCACTCTGTGGTTTTTCTCTTGTCTATATACAGTCCTATGCTTCCCAAGTCTCTCTTTCTCTTCCCTTTGTCTCTCTGCAGAAGGGGATCCCTCCCCTCCATTCATTTTATCTCTCCCAGTTTGCAATTATGCACCTATGGCCGGTCAGCTTGTCCCAGTGGGTCCCTGGAAGCAACTGTCTCTTTGTCTCCCGGACTCTTGTAGTTTAAAGTCTTCTAGCTTCAACAATGCTTTGTTTGAGAGATGAGGGAACTTCAGACCCCCTACTTCTCTACCATGTTGGCTCCTCCTTATTCTATTATGAATTTTTTAAAAACTCTTAAAACTGCTCTTTTAGTTACTTTCCCCAACCCTTTATTTTCTGAGAGCTTAATCTGCCAGATAAAAATTTACTGCTGAGAAATACAATGTCCATACCAGATAAGAGAAGATATTTCCCTGTATATTCTCAGCCACAAAATTCATTGGATTTTGTTGACAATTACATTTTCACTTCTTTGGAAAGAGCTCAGATCAAAAATTCCTATAGCTAGAACTACCTCATTAATTTAAAACAGAATGTTGAGTATTTGAATTTATTGTTTTTCTTTTTTATAAAACAAATCATCAGAAACTACTTCACTGTACAATGATTTCTTTCATTTAGATTTGAGTCAAGTGATGCCCTTTAAATACACAGTAACATAGTTATTGAAATAACCAGAAATTCTTTGTGATTGAGAGCATTCTTTGTTTTATGACACTGACTGATAATATGTCCAATCATAGACCAAAATAATCCCTGCTTTTACTGATATTTAATACTCCAGAAAGGGTAATTAACTTTCAAGGATTCTCAAACCTCTTTGGCTTCAAGGCTCTAAAATTGATTCAACTCTTTATTGTGCAAAGAAAAAAGATTCTAAAATAATGAAATGTCAGTACTCGAGGATAAAATGTTAGAAACAGCTCAGTGAAGCATATTATATAGGTGTCCTATAAATGATCTAAATGGTTATATTATGTGCTCTCGACACGTTTATTGACGATCTGCTATAAGCAAGGAGTTATTTGTAATAGGTACTGTGGAGAATGCAAGAGGACACAGTCCCACTTGTTACAGTCCAGTGAGAGAAACAGACATGCACAAATAATTAGAACATGCAACACCCGAAGTGTGCATTGCCAATGAAAATGCAGCGGAATTGGACACTGGACTAGTCCCAGCTGTGGCAGTAACCAGTTGCATACCAGTGAATGTAATTCAGAGATTCTCTGTAACATAATTCTCTAACTTGTAAAATGAAGTGTTGTATGGGCTAGTCCAGGGATCTCCAAATATTTTGGATTGCACACATCCACCAATAAAAACTGTCATATCATACCTTCAATATTTATTTATATTAATGTGCATTTTACACAGTATACACTCTATAAAACAGTGGTCAGCATGGGAAGCTTTTAAAAAATGCCAACACCAGGATCCCCCTCAAATTAATTACATCAGGAAATCTGGGAATGGGGCATAAACATGGATTTTTTTTAAGTACTACAAAGTTAGAACAAGAAATGAAAATTAGTGTGTACTGTCAAATTTATCATAATTACTATGAAGAAATTTGATAGAATTAAAGAAAATTAAATGGAGATACTTACTGAGATAAAATGGAGATACTTATTTAAATAAACATGATCAGAGAAGGCTTCTTCACAAAGGCAACATTTGCGGAATGAGAAAGAGCTTCCTATTAGGAGCAGAGCTGTGTGGACTTGTGGGTGTGCAGGCAGGGGGCATAGATAATAAGAATATTTCAAACAGAAAAGCAGGAGACCTACATCTAGAAAAATAAATGAATGGGAGCAAATATAGATTTGTTGAGAGTGGCATGAGATAAAGCTGGAGAATTAGATACAGGGTAATCCTATAGCCTTTGTAGTGTGGAGCACAATTTATTCACACCATAGAAGAAAGCCAAGTGATGGTTCAACAGGTGAATCATCTGGTCTGAGGTTCATTTACAGAAAATACTCCATCAGCACTTAGCCTGAATACAGACATACTTTATAACCTATCAGGTATACCCTTCTTAGTATTTACCTAACAGAAATGTACATGTAATCTCTAAAAGGCATGTACTATAATGTTCATAACAGCATTCACAATAGCCACAAACTGGAAACTACCCAAGTGCCCACAACTGTAGAATGGAAAAGTAGATTATCTATATTCATATAATGGAGCCTTATACAACAATGCCATTTAACAGCCTACAAACACATCCAGCAACATTGGTGAATCTTATAAACTTTACATAAAGTAAATAGGGCATAAAATGGTCTATATGGCCACTGTCATTAAATGTAAAAAAATAATTCTTCACCTGAAAAAGGGAGTGAGGGGAGAGTATGCCGTGGACAAGTCATTTGAAGCCAAGGTTGAGAATCAGTAATGTAATATAATGGATACCATAAAGAGACCGAGTATCTCTCAAGCCTGTAATTCTAAGTATAAAGTAAAAATGTATTCCTGTATATAGATATAGATAGATACAGGTATAGATTTATAGATATGTATCTGTTGCAGCTTGCAAATTCCTTTTTTTTTAATGTTTGTTTATTTTTGAGAGAGAGAGAGAATCAGAGCACGAGCCAGAGAAGGGCAGAGAGAGAGGGGACACAGAATCTGAAGCAGGCTCTAGGCTCTGAGCTGTCAGCACAGATCCCGACGCGGGGCCCAAACCCACTAACTGTGAGATCATGACCTGAGCTGAAGTTGGATGCTTAACCGACTGAGTCACCCAAGAGCCTCCAAATTTCTTTTTACAGAAAGAATGCTTTAAGAAGATTAATAACTAAGAATAGAATAATTCTACTCAGAGATTTTAAAATTCTCCTTAAAAAAAAAGTTAAAAAAATACTACCTGAAAAAATAAGGAAAAAAAAGACAAATGAATATTATAAGCCTATTCACAAGGTTATCCCTATTGTGGAGAAGAACTTTTCAAGCAACCTGGAAACTAACCAAGCTGTCTGATTAAAATGAGGCTTCTGACTAAGAGTCCATCTTTAGGAGGGAATTGTTTGATCATACAGATAAGAACATTCTTTTATTCCTTTGTGTTGGTTATGTTTGTTTAGTGGACAGTCTAAATGTATACTTCAATATTTGTAAGCCAAGTAAATATTAGGTTTTCCTTAGAAAATGTGCTTCTGTGTGCTGGCAAATTAGGATTCTTAGTTCACTAGGTTGGCGGTAAACCCTAGACTTGGGTGAATTTACCTGTGATGAACACATTGTTTCCTCACATCTAAATACCATTTACTGCAAGATTCACACCTTTACCATTGTAATTGTTTTGTTTCTTGGGGGTGGGATATGCAGGGGAGAGAAGAAACACTGCCACTTAAATACACGTAGCAATTGTAAGGTGCACCTTAACATCTGCAATATTGAAATATTAAAAAGTATATACATCTTAGAATCAGGACTGCAGGTTCCTTCCAAGCCTCTTCCTGTCTCATTGTCTGGTAACCTTGCATTGTTTTGGCTTCCTTTCCACCTGGTGTTGCACACCCATCTCTCTAACAAGGTCTCTCAACCTTTTAAAAAGATTAAAAGAGGCTACTTCCCTCAGCAGTGACCTTTTCCACTTGAAATGTTTACCCTGATGCCCACTCCCTCAGAGTCCCTACCACTGCCACTGATCACTGCTGCCGCCATCCACTCTATCTGATACTATTTAGGAACACAGCATGCAGCCCTGGAGAGGAAGTGGGATGTGGGTCATCTGTAGTTGGAGGGGAGAAGAAATAATACAAAGACTTGCTAACAAAACCTTAATGTGGATGTGGCCTCCTGGGAAGCAAGGGAAGCAGGCAGACTAACCTGGGAGGAGTCACAAGAAAATGGAACAGCTATTTTTAGCACAAGTGCCTGGCATTTAAAGGAGCTGCAAACAAAGCCTTAAGGGAGAAAGAAAAAGGACTGTGGCTACAATTGTAAGCCATATTAGACAAGTATGCAGTGAGAAAATAACTGCTTCCCACATATAATACACATACTTAGCAGGATAGTCAACTATTGCCCTATTAAATCAACTATTTCAAACCACTGCATTGAAATCATAATCCAGTTGTTTAGTGGTTAGCCAAGATTGAAACCGAAAAAAAAAAAAAAAAAAAAGTTCAATTCCATACCATCCATTTGTAAGCCCTTGTTGCTAGAGCCAATTTTAAGTTACCTCTACAAAGCAGATTGAGCAGAGTCTCAGGGGACTAGATGCTTAAGTTGCCTTTCTGAGAGTGTAAGATGTTTCTGTTCCTTTTCTTACTCTACCATAAAGTAAAAGAAAAAGCAACACATACCAAATAATCACTGGAAATTTCATTCATTCTCATGATCCATACCACTCTAACCTTGAAGACTTAAAAAATACTACCTTTAACATTTTAAAAATATGAAATCTCTTTGATTCTCTGACTATGTAAGAGTTCACACAAATGCAAGCAAAATACAAATCTCTTTTACAGTTTTAGTAACTTGAATATACACATCCTATCTACACAGACTGTTTATTGTTGTTACTGTTTGAGATCGTCAAGCTCCAGATGGCTACTTAGAAAAACAAGAGCAGTTATCAGGTGGCACCTGGTAGAAATCCAAGAGAAAAAGAAAAGCACCTTGGAAGTCTCTAGATATCAATAATTCCAAGAGAAGATAGAGACAAACTCTTAAAAAATGTATTGAACATCTCCCATGTGGCAAGCAGTATGCCAAACACTAGAGAGGATATGAAATAAAACATGGTCTCTGACTCTGAGGACTTGAGAATCTAATGGGTCTAAAGACATAAATACAAATGCCAGTCAATTGATCAACGATTAAATAATTGATGGTCACTGTATGCCTGAGGTATGTTTCAGTAGGTTTGCTGTGTGCCCCTGAAATGTGCATTTTTTAAATGACCTAGAGCTAATTATATTGCGTAAACAAATTTGGGAACAGTTGGTCCTGGTAGCTGAACACACAAACCAAGTGCGTTGGGACCACCAACAAAGAATAAAATCAGTTAAGGTTGATAGAGGTGATTTAAAACCTTTTTAAAAGGCATGGATGGAAATAAGGCAATTCTACAATGAAGGGAAATTATATGTTGTATATTTGTTTGTATCTCTGTCCCTTATAACAAATTGGCAGTACCCTACAACAAAAAAATAAAATGACAAACAGGAATAGAAAGAGAGGAATGGAATTTAAAAAAGAAAAGCAAATATGCCAGCCTTAAGTATTCAGTATGACTTCTGTGAATGAGCATGTAAGTCTGACATTGTGATACTTGTCACCAGAAAAGCAATCAACAAAAGCAGCTACGTGGAAGAGCAAGGAACAGCAAGGGGTTCAATGAGTTTGGAAAATAGGGAAAGGGGATGAACAATAAGGCTATTCAGACTCCTTCTGCACTTCTGCCTTGTACACCATCTTCTACTCTCCAAAAATGCCTATTCCAAACTTTACTATTTCCATTTTTTTTAATGGCCCCCAAATTCTTTGATACTTCTCCCAATGAGAGATGAAGTCTTTATTTCCTCTCTTTGAATATGGACTCCTTGACCAAAAGAATATAATAGGAGTGATGCCATGCCAGTTTCCAGGGCCAGGCCTTAGAAACCAGTAGGTTCCATGTCCTGTCCTTTTGGACACTCACTCTTAGAATCCAGCCACCATGTTGTAAAACCTGGCCCATGAAATTGGCCCACATAGATGTTCAGTTTACATATTCAGCTGAGGTCCCAGAAAAAGCCAGTATCAACTGCCAAATATATACATAAAGAATCCTCCAGATGGTAGCAGGTGCTAGACTTTGGGTTTGCTGCAGCCTTCATGCCTTTCTGGTTGAAGCCCCAGACATCATGGAGTCAAGACAATCCATCCCCACTGTGCTCTGTCCATGGAGTTTATGAGCGTAAAAAAATTATTAAACCACTAAATTTTGAGGTGCTTTATTATACAGTGGTAGATAACTGGAATACATTCCTGTGTTTCCCTAGTCTCTTGAATCCTCCTACTGACTCCCCTTTCCTCAGCCGCGAGCACGCGCACTCACACACACACACACACACACACACACATTCATAAAATTTTTTTCTCAGGAATAGATTTATTTCCTACTTTACATAAAAATAAAACCATCATATTAGAACCCTCTCAGTCTGCTTCTACAAGCATGTCACATTACCTACAATTGTGGCCATACTTCTGTTATAACAGGAAAGCTCCTTTCTAAGGTAATATGAGAGGCCAATGGAAGATAGAGGGCAGGGACTCAAAGCATAGCCCTCTCATAAAACATACTTTATTGTGAATTTAACCTTTCTCTCCTAATTGAATCCTTTCCATTTTTATTTAAATATGTCCAACTAATTCTCATTAAAACAAACATCTTCCTTTTATTCTCTTTCACCCACTTTTCAGGCATCTAATCTGGCTCCCACCCCGTTATTCCATTTAAACAGCTCTTACTAATGTCACAAGAGACCTCCACTTCACTAAATCCAGTGAATATTTTGGACCTTGTGCAAGATAACTTCAGCTGCATGCAACAGTGTTGAGCTGTTTCAGGCTGTTGCAACAGAATACCATAGATTGGGTGGCTTAAGCAACAGACATTTCTCACAGTACTGGAGGCTGGGAAATCCAAGCCAGTCAAGGTACTGGCAGACTTGGTTCCTGGTAGAGAGCTCTCTTCCTGTTTTTGCAAATGCTCCTCTTTTCACTGTGTCCTCACATAGCAAACAGGGTGAGAGAGCGCCCTGGGGTCTTTTTTATAAGGACACTTATCCCATTCATGAGGACTCCACCTTCATGTCCTGATTACCTACCAAAGGTGCCACATCCTAATACTACCACATTGGGGGTTAAGATAGCAACCTATGAATTTTGAGGTGACACAAACATTTAGTTCATAACACATTCTTTCTTTTTTTAATTTTTTTTAATTTTTAATGTTTATTTGAGAGAGAGAGAGAGAGAGAGAGAGAGAATCCAAAGTAGGCTCCAGGCTCTGAGTTGCTGCACAGAGCCTGATGCGGGGTTCAAATTCATGAACCACGAGGTCATGACCTGAGCCAAAGTTGGACACTTAACCTACTGACCCACCCTTTAACACACTCTTTGTTAAAACACTGTCTTCTCCTCCTTGTTTACCTCCTACTATTCTGGCCACTCCTTCTAAGTCATATCTGCTGGTTTAGTCTTTTCTAATTAACCATTAAATTTTGGAGTTCTTCTCTTGGCCTCTCTCCTCCTCTCTCATATACTTTTATTCTAGGAAATCTTATTCACATCCTTAGTTTAACTATAATATAAAATTGCAAATTCTCATCTCTAGCCTAGACCTCTACTGTAAGGTATAAACCTGCGTGTCTAACTGCCTGTTTAACACCTATCTTCCCTCTTAAACCTACTCCCTTTCCAACACTCCCTGTCTCAGTGAATAATACCACCATCTATACAATTATCCAAGCCCAGAAATCTAGTAATTATCCTTAATACCTCTCTTCCTCCTCCCCATAGTCAATTTCTCACCAAATCCTGTCTGATTTAACTATGTTTCTTTTTAACTTACCACTGCTTCTCTCTAAATACCTGATCCATTCCTCAGAGCCAATGTAAATATGATCAAGTCTGTATAAAACATCTCAAATGGCTTTCATTACTTTTTCAATATAAAGAGAAAATCTTAACATAGCTTGTAAGCCCTGCGTGGTCTGTCCTGTATCAGCTGCTTAAACCTTACGTTACCTTGCACTCTTAGTGGAAATGCAAACTGGTGCAGCCACTGATGGAAAAGAGTATGGAGATTCCTCAGTAATTCCACTACTGAGTATTTACAAAAGAAAACAAAACACTAATTTGAAAAGACATATGGGCCCATATTTATGGAAGAATTATTCATAATAGCCAAGATATGGAAGCAACCTTAGTGTTTCTCAATAGATGAGTGGATAAAGATGTGGTGTGTATGTATGTGTGTGTGTATATATATATATATATATATATATATATATATATATATATAATGGAATATTGCTCAGCCATAATAAAGAAGGAAATTTTACCATTTGCAATAATATGGATGGATCTAGAGGGTATAATGCTAAGAGAAATAAGTCAGTCAAAGAAAGACAAATATTGCATGATATCACTCATAGGTGGGATTTAAGAAATAAATAAATAAATAAATTTAAGAAATAAATGAACAAACTAAAGAAGAGACAAAAAACAAAAACAAACCCCTAGACTCTTAAATACAGAGAAATGGTGGTTGCCAAAGGGGAGGTGAATGGGGAATGGGTGAAATAGGTGAAGGGGATTAAGAGTACATTTTGAATTTCTAGGGTGGCAAATTATGGAAAGGCAATTATATGAAGGAAACTGATGGAAGATAAGGGCTAGCTTTAGCCAAATTTTTTATATAGATTCTTCTGGTGCCATCTCTGGACTGATAGGGATATAGAATTTTCTCTGGTGATTAACTTCTGTCCTTCCTGGTAGGAGAGGTGGTGTGGGAGGGAGAGGGGCATCTTTACAAACTTGTTCTGGTTTTAGCCAAATAGAAGGAGGACAGAGAGTTTTTCTTGTCTCTGCTTCTCATTTGCCTTCAACTATAAAGAATCATTATGTTAAAGTGTTATGTTTTAGGGTGGCATATTCTGCTACCCTTCAGGAGCAATAAAATAAGGGGGCTGCATTTGTTAAGGTGCAGACTAAACTGCTACAACAAAGAATCCAATGGCTTACAGAGCAACTAAGTTCACTTTGTTCTCACACACTAGCCCCAGTGTGAGCAGTCTGGTTTAGGGGGGATCATTTAGCAATTTGGTTTTCTTCAGTCTTCTTTCTCCATCATTCTTAGGCCATTGTCATCATTTTCACGGTCAAAGCTGAATCAACCTTCAGATAGATTCCAGCAAATGGGAAGGAGAAACAACATAGAAGGGACCCTAACCCAAAAAGACTCATGTTCCCTTGGCTACAACAGTTGCATTGTCATTGTTAACCATGAGGAAAGACAACAAATGTGATCTAACAAGCCAGCAATGAGCTCAATCATACCTGTATTATTATGGAGAAATGGATATAGATACTAGCAGATGGTTAGCTGGTAGTCTCTGTGAGAGTCCACCTCTCTTTACATCTTCAAATCTATGTGCATCTTACTTCCCACAAGTACAGCAGACCCTTTCCTCGGAGGAGAAAATCAATGGCCCTCCCAGTTACTGCATCCATCTCAAATTTCAGAAACTATAGATAATGTTCTTTGTGGGACCTTTGTAGTTCAAGTACCTTTAAATTAAATGATTTTTCAAATCTGCCTAATCTCCCTGCCCCATCATCATTCTCACACTCACCATGCAATGATGGTGAAGAAACAAGACAACCATGATAAAACTCCCACTCGGAAAAGGCAAGAATAGGAAGGAAACACATAGAGATCACTACTACATAAGTAGTGTCAAATCCTGAGTAGAAAATCATGGAACATTATCCTGGAAGTGAAGTGAGTTGTCTGATTAACCCAATTTTCTCTCTGGATATAATTCCTATGTCCTCTATAGACCCAACTTTGCATTATAGGAGGCTCTTTCTTCTTCATTAATACCAGAGCCAGATCTAAAGTAGATGTTAGAAAGTATGCCCTGCTTAGGAACTAGTTTGAGGTTGAACAACAAGCTTTTACAAGCAAAGCTTGTCATTTCTTTGGCAATTTCCCTCAAAATTTTAGTAGGCTTCTGGTATATTTTTTATAGTCTGTTCCATGTGCTAATATCCATACCACCATTCTTTTCCAACCATATTTCTTTAACCTGCCTTATTTTTTATCCTCTGAGCTTAACTCTGACCTCTCCATTTAAATGAAAGTTACCTTGAGACTATGTGAAACACTATGTTTGGGTAGGAAAGCCATACCCAGAGACCTGGCTCCTTTTGTTTTACAGAAAGACTTTAATCAGTCTTTGAGGAAAAAACTTCAAGGGGTTCAAAAGTAGTTGGTCTTCGACTTATGAGATTCCAGATATATGGACTCTTTCCATTTCCTTATATCTCTGATTTAAAATTAGCTAATTCTTGCCTGAAATAGACTTTTTATTGAATTCCTTGCTAAAAGTTTCCAAGAGAACCCATATTCATATTCTATTCTTTCCAACCACTTCCCTTAGAGCAGATAGTGTGTCAGGTCAAAGTTTTAGCAAAATTTTGCCATGATATAAATAAATACCATGTTTCTAGCCTGCACCGTCTGGTTTCTCACTGTTTCACTGTTGTCAGACAATGTATAATTGATTGGCATGAAGGCTAAGTTGCTTTAATAGAGACTCAAAAATACAGTGGGTTGAAGAATGATAAAGGTTATTTCCCTGTCGAGTAATAGTACCCTCCTCTAGATGACTATTCATAAATCCAGTTTCCTTTAATCTTGTTGCTTCACCTAAGGCTTTGTTATCACCTGTTTGATTAAAGCTGTGTCACAGCCATAACTGGTTCCATAACCTGTTGGGAAGGGGAATGAACAAGCCCAGTGTCCTTAGACCCATACCAGCAAGTGTCAAATATCACTTCCCTCCTATTCCATTGACCAAACCTTAATCATATTACAAGTGTTTTTTAATCATATGTGGATGGTTCAAGGGGGTAATGAAAAATGGAAAATTCTCACTCACTGTGCATTGCTTCTCCCTAAATTATAGACCAAACCTCTTCTACTTGTAAGAATTTTCCAAATTGATTCCTGCAGCTAGCCTCTCAGAGACTGAGTTGGCCTTCTCCAAAGCTCCATGGAGTCTAGCTACAGCTCTGTGTTGAAGGCAGTCAGCTCTCATCAATCATACACCTGGACCCCAACCCCTCAACAACACCGGCAGAGAGCAGATATCTCTCTAACCATAAAAGCCAGTGTGGCAAATGCTGCTATCTTGTCACATTATACAACTGTAATATCAAGTTTTGAACACCAGGCCCCTGACCTGACCAGGCTAGTGCCTTCCCAGTCATAAACACTGACTCTCAGTATAAGGCTGGACCCAAGATCCTGCCTCATTATATTGCTATTGTATGAGTGCCCTGATCACAGCAGGGGAGGGATTGGTGCTTCTCTAATCATGCGGCTTAGCAAACTTGAGTCCAAAGATTGAGGTCTCTTTCCCATCCTGTCTTATTAAATCTCTTTGCACTGCCCTAGAATACAATGTGCAGTGATGGATATGCACACAGGCTATTGCTCCTGTCTCCTTGAGTCTTTACCCAATGTATACTGCTCCACCAGCTGAAGTAGATATGCTTCTTGGCTATTTGTCCCCTGTGGAGCTCAGATATGGACTTGGTCTCTAAAGCAAGAAAGGAAGGCCCAAGACCTTTTTATTTGAGCACTAGAGAAAAAGGTAATCCACAGAAGCTTGAGGAACAGAAGACACATGGGAGACTGATATTTGGGTTATAGCAAGTATCAAGTACAACTAGATGACTTTTTTAAGCCTAATGGTAAAGGAACTTAAGCCCTTTAAAATAACAAGACACTACATGCATACAGTATTTAGAGAAAGTTTAAATATCAACACAGTGATATATCACTACAGTTTTGCTATTTTTTAAAAAAGCTATAATCTCTTTCAAATAAGCATTATCAGTACTCCTTACAAACAGGCTTTTTGAAATCTAACTTGGTTTTACAAGGTTCGCTTTCTCCTGATGTGCTGAGTATCACAAGGCTTCTCCTCTTCAGCCTATGAACTATGAGGCCTTTTCTCCCCTGTTGGTGAAAACACAATTCTCAGAATGGGTGTTGGATTGTCTCTGTACCTAAAGGAAAGCCTGTCATTTTGATGCGTGAAGAACTGGGATGCAATGTTCATCCAGTTACTGGCTAGTGCTTTCTTTCCCCCCTGCTGTGCAGCTCTTAGTAAATAACAAGTTTTCTTATAAATTCTGAGTCCATTTTCTTAATTTCTGCCCAACTAGTGATTACTAATTATGTCCCTTTGCAAATGAAATTTGCAAATTTTTGTAAATGGAAATTTTGTAAATGAAATTTTTGTAAATGAAAGAAGACTAACATTAGCTTAGAAGATAGGATACAAATATGTAATTGGCAAAGCAGTCACAAAAAATTTTGTCGTAGAGAATGGAGGAGACAGAAATCACATTAGAAGTGTGGAGAATCAGACTAAAATTAGGAGAAATGAAACAGAGGGGAAGATATATTCATGTTATTCTTGTCTATTAATTTTTACCCTATGCCATTTAAAAAAATTTTTGAACCAAAAGTGAATTTTCTGTAAAGAAATTAAACCTATTATAAGCTTTAGTTTAACTAAGGATAATTAATGAATTATATTAATAGCTATAAACCCCGTAACAGTGGTTCACTACAGTGCTTTTTATTTTGTTTTCATCAACAGCTGTAGATTTCTACCACATTAGAAATTCTAGGAAATTAGTGAATTGGTTGGCATATGCTTTCAAATTAACATTTTATATCTAAGTTCTAATAGGTAATTAGATGTTATTAAGATTTTAAATTAGAGGCACCTGGGTGGCTCAGTCACGTTAAGCGTCCAACTCTTGATTTCGGCTCAGGTCATGGTCTCACAGTTTGTGAGTTCAAGCCCTGCATTGGCCTCTGTGCCATCAGTGCAGAGCCTGCTGGGATTCTCTCTCTCTCACCCTTTCACTCTGCCCCTCCCCCACTCATACACATTCAAGCACTCTCTCTCAAAATAAATAAATAAACTTTAAAAAAAATGTTGAGTAATATAACTAAGAAGCAGCCCATTATTATTATCTCTAAATTTGCATTATGTTTAAAAGACTAATAATAGTAAGGAAGCAAAAATATCACCTTTGATATCTCTGATTTACAGTAATACATTGTAAGCTTTATGAGAACAGGAAGCTTCCTGTCCCCCGAGTCTAGTGCCCTGGCACAATACAGATGCTCAGAGAGTACTTGTGGATTTGATGAATAAAGAATGTCTTAAAATATCAGGTCTTATATATTCAGAACTTTTGCCATCACTTCAGTCTAAGCCCAGATCTTTCTAATCAAGCAGCAGAAAGACCAAGTTATCTCCTTTGTGGTTTAGAAATAAAAAATATCTGTTTGCATATTACTCAGTTTTCATCTGTCATGATCACAAGGACCAGATGGCTACCTCCTCTATAACACTTGCGTCCCAAGGAGGACAGCATGACAGAATGTGAAACTGGCAACATTCAATGTGAGTTCTTCATAATTCTGCAGTAAAGTCTTCCGTTTGTTTTATATTCTGTGGAGCATGCATGCTCTAAATATGGCCCATAAGATGAACATTTATATAATCGAGAGACTTTTAAGGCAGAGAACACTCACCAAGGTTGTCAGTGCTGTTTTAAGATATTCCCAGAGGGCCATCAGTGCTGACACACAAATATCTATTTCTCTATCCTAGAGCACCCCCAGGCCTGCCAAGAAAGGAGGCTTTAGATCCTCCTTTAGTTAAAGACTAGAATACAGAGGTAGGCTATATTTTTCCCACTTGACAACAACCAGTGTGCATATACCCAGTTGCAAAGGGAAGTGAGTGAAATGAAGCCAGGGGTTTCCAGTCATCCACCCTAGCTCACTCAGTTACAGTATATCTCATCCATGAATAATGGTAAAGCTGTTTTGGAAGAAGCAGTTCAATCCCTATTTCAGGTTAGTTCAGAATCCCTACCTTCTTGCAAAGGATTACATCGTATTTTAGGTCAGTTTCAAGACTGGAGACAGAATATGACCAGTATTTTACTATGTCTGTCTACAAACTTGTGATGAAAGCCATGGACAGGCCCTGTTTAGTTTCTTAATGTTTGTGTGTAGGCTTTGAAGAGCCCTTGGGTCTTCAGATAGTTTGTGTCTCTCTATCACGTGGCTGTCTACCTTCAACTCTTGTTTTTTGTTTGTTGTTGTTGTTTTGTTTTCAGTGATGTTGGAAACCACTGTGACTTGCAGGTAAAATTTCAAAGTGGTTTTATATTTGCTCAGAGTAAGGCACAAAGGACTATGACTTAGTGATTTGGGTTACTAGTTACTTTGAACCAAATATATATTTAAGGTTCCTTTGGAGAGTAAGTATGTTTGTATTTAAGGAAGTTCAGGGGGGAAAGCATTTATGTTTGTGAAAATAACTTGTATAGATTTTTAACAAATAGCTCTTATTCTCTGTCAAAGTGATAGACAACAGCAAGCTTACAAAACAACAGCAAATGAAAGAAAAGAGCTATAAAATAAACAATGAAGGGTACAGAAAATGCAGGATGGAGCATGGGGCATTTATTGACAGTAAAAGCAAATTGAATGCAACAATATAGCCTATTTCTTTAGCCCCTGTAGTGTAATTGAAATTCTAGCACAAGCACATTAAGAACTGTCTATTTTAGTCAGCTTAACTTTTTGTTCTTTTTCTATTTTGTTTCCAGTCATTGTGTCTGTTAAACTATCCATGGGTTTAAGGTGGATAACTAGATAGATTTAATGTATAATGTATACATATTTTATATCAGTGAAAATTAAGATGAAAATTGAGTAATATGCAAACATGTATGTGTATATAAATATATACATGTGTGTATATATGTGTGTGTGTATCATTTTGTCCTTTCTTTGTCACCTAGATAATTTATAGGTCATCTGCATAATAAATATCTCTCCTCCCCTCAGATTTAACTCTGGATAGTTCAAAATGGCACTGTACAATTGAACAGTGGTGAAAATAGACAAAGGATAAAGGTCCTTCAATAAAATAGCCTAATATCTATTCTTGGTTAATCCACCTTAAATTAGTACAGCCATCCCCAACATGTCCTCAAAGGGAACAAAACCAATATAACTTCATTTATTCATTATTAAGAAAATGCATTGAACTCCTGTGTCCCAGACACATATCAGTAACATTTCTAAATTGCTTTAAACTTTCTGAAACAATTTTCCCTACATGTGATGCTAGAAAATCATCATAAAATCCTTGTGATGTAGATATTATTGTTATTCTTAATCTGTTTTTAGAGATGAGGAAATTAGGTCTCAGAGGTGTTTAGGAACTGGCCCAGATCACATGGTATTTGAATGGTGGATCCAAGGCTCAGGTCCATGTTCATTAATGGAAGAGCCCAGGGTACTTCCACCATACAAAATGGACGATCCAAGATTCAAACTAAAAATAAATAAATAAATTATGAGGAAAACTGGATGTCTTCTTTGAACATAGTTATGTTCTAGGGATGGTAACTTTTTTGCATGCTTCTCTTGCAGTTAGCCTGGTAATTAGAAAGAATTTGCTTTGGGGTGATCAAAGTGGTATATTAGGGAAATTGCTCAAAAATTTAATATAATCAGTTTAGTAAATTAAAAGGGAGTATGGTGGGGTAGTAAGCCCCCAGAAATTATATAATATCTACCAATATTTAATTAGCTTTTTAAATATCTGTTGCTGTAAAACAACGATTGTCTATAAAATGCTTGAATTGGGATGGGGCGCCTCAGTCAGTTAAGTGTCCAATTTCGGCTCAGGTCATGATCTCGTGATTTGTGAGTTTGAGCCCCGTGTGGGGCTCTGTACTGACAGCTCAGAGCCCAGAGCCTGCTTCAGACTCTGTGTCTCCTTCTCTCTCTGCCCCTCCCCCTCTTGTGCTCTGTCTCTATCAAAAATAAATAAATGTAAAAAAAAATTTTTTTTAAATCCTTGAATTGGGTTTACCATAAAAGTTACTCAAAATAAGAAAAATTGATCTTTTTCTTCTGCAACTTTCATGAGCAACGTCTGTTGCCAAGAAATAAGGAGTGGGTAAATAGCTTAAAGCTTGTCTGAAAGGGATCACTTTGGTGAAGGAAAATGCAGAGACAAAGTTTTTCTTCTGTGGGAATTACATACTAGTAGAAAATAAATAAACAAATGTTAAAAAAATAATGTCATGTAAGGGAGTGATAAGTGCTAAGAAGAACAAACAAACAAACAGGGGGATAGAATGATACTGGGTGCTATTTTGGATACAGTGGTTAGGAAATGCCTCTGAGGAAGGGAATGTTCAATAAAGACCACAAAAAAATAAAAAAACAAAGCACTAAAAATATATGGGGGAAGTGCATTCTAAGCTGAAGGAAGAGCAAATACAAAGGCCTTGGAGTGGGAAAGTCTTTAGCCTGTTCCAAAAAATAAGAAGGCCAGTGTGGTGGGAGCACAGTGAGGAAGGGGAAGAAGATAGAAGTTGAAGAAATATGTGGTAGCCTGATCATGGAGAGCTTTTTAACCCATGGAATGGAATTTCATTTTATTATAAGTATATGAGTCAAGGTGTTCCAGAGAAACAAAACCGATAGGAGATAAATATAGATATAGGTACAGGTATATAGATATATATATTTAATAGTATCTCCTTTTCCATGGTTTTGCTTTCTGAGGTTTCAGTTACCCATGGTCAGCTAGTCTACAAGCAGATGATCCTTCTGACATATTGTCAGGTCAGTAGCTTAATGTCATTCACTTCACTTCATATCACCATATAGGCATTTTATCATCCCACTTCATAGCAAGAATATGGGTGAGTAGTATAATAAGATATTTTGGGAGAAAGAGAGAAACCACATTCACATAATTTTTATTACAGTAAATTTTTCTGTTTTATTATTAGTTGTTAGTCTCTTGCTGTGCATAATTTATAAACTAAAGTTTATTATAGGTATGTATGTTTAGGAAAAATAGTATATATAGGCAGAGGGAGTAGAGTATTTCAGTGATATTTACTCTTCTCCCCTAATTTAAATACTATGATGTAAAGTTAACACTACTTAAATACTATGATACAAAGTTAATACTTCTTCTGTTACATGATAAAAGAATAAGAGAGGGAAGAAAACAAATATATTTGCTTAATGTATATATCTATATCTATGAACGCACTAACAATTATAACAAAATAAGGAGGGGAATATTCATGAAAATTACAGTCCTCATTTCTATAGCTGGTCACATGGTTGTAGCTGGGATTTATAACTATTTTCTTTTACTATCCATTCTATATTCCCTTTGCCTTCAAGTGCCTCAACTGATCATGGTTCTTTACCTGGTGGCATATCCCAGACCTTCATTCCTAAAGAGTTGGGACCATCAATGGTTCTGCCTGCATTAGGTTGTTGTAGTTTTCCATTGATGTTAATCACAGGGCATGTGATGGTAATAGACGCCCTAAAGGATCTCCTGTTTTCTAGACATACTCTTCCCTGCATAGTCTGTTGTGGGGTAGTAATCCAATTTCCCTTTGGTTGTCAGAATCAATTACCCCAGCCAGTCCAGTAATTCTCTCCTTTGCCTATTGATTCATAGGCATGAGGAACCCAAAGTGTCCAGGCTGCAGTGTTAATTTCCAGTTCAATGGAATTATTGTTGTGTTTCTTGGCCTTTGGAACTAAGACTTCTAGGCCATAGGTCTAGAAGAACATAAGTCATGGGAGCAAGAAGCAAAAATTTTGCTATTGAGTCACTAGGGGTAATAGTGAGGAATGCCACTCTCATTTTTTGCTCTTTGATTCCTGGACCCATGAATTCTAGCTATGGAAGAAACAACCCCAAATACTGGATGATCATTCAGAGCATATACAGCCTTGTAAGGTACTGCCACCTGGCTGGCATTGCAACTAAGTCTTCAAAAGGCCATTGTACCTTTCTGTCAAGCCAGCTGTTTCAGGATAATGGGAACATGACAATGTTAGTGAGTTCCATAAGCATGGGCCCATTGTCATACTTCATTTTCTGTGAAATGAGTTTCTAGATCAAAGCAATGCAGTGTGGAATGTTGTTTGACCAAATATCTGGGCATCCCATGACCCAGTCAAGTTGACACATAAAATGAACCATCACAATAAGCTAGGTTATAAATCATTATAGGTTTCTAAGTAGATCATTAAATAATCTGGTTGTATTTCAGTAAGATCAAACTGGCAGTTGCATAGAGAATGTTGGAGGGAAGTAAGAATAAAACCAAGGATAGGGCACCTGGGTGGCTCAGTTGTTAAGCATCCAACTTCGGCTCAAGTCATGATCTCACGGCTCATGATTTTGAGCCCCATGTTGGGCTCTCTGCTGTCAGCACAGACCCTGCTTTGGATTTTCTGTCCCCTTCTCTCTCTGCCCATCTCCCAGTTGTGCTCTCTCTCTTTCAAAAATAAACATTAAAAAGAAGAAGAAGAAAACCAAGGAGATTATTGCAGTAAAGAGTTGATGGCTTAGACTAGACGGTGATGGAGAGATGGAGAGGATGTATTATGAAGCTAGAGTCTGCCAGATGTGATGATGAGTTGTATGTAAGTCATGAGAGCATGAGAGAAAAAAGGGAGTTCATTCCAATTTGGGGGAATTGTGGAACTGGTGAATGATGATGGCATTTACTAACATATGGACCACTATGGGGGAGAGAGATTTAGGAAGGAAAATAAAGAGTTTGGTGTTAGATATGTAATAATCAAGATTCTCATTGGAAATCAAATAGAGATATAGAATGGGCAGTTGGCTTTCTGAATTTAGAGATCCAAAGAGATTCCCAGGCTAGGAAGGTAAATTTGGAAGTTTGCAGCATATATATGTTTTTTAAACCATAAAACTGTGAAATTTTCTAGGAGCAAATGAGTGTGGAAAAGAAAACAAGAATCTACGGACTGCACCTGTGGACACTCCAGTATTTAAATATGAGAGGGAAAAAAAAAAAAAAAAAGAGGGTGGGGGGGGGAGAAGCCAAAAGAAAAAGAGACTAATAAAAACTGAGAACAAATTGAGGGTTGAGGGGGGGGGGGAGGGAGGG